>NC_080540.1:302034023-302296523 GCF_028640845.1 Ahaetulla prasina | reverse complement strand
GTTGGTAGCAATTATTTTTTCTGCAGTTCTAATTATCCTCTGAAGTCTGTGTTTTTCTTGTTGGGTTGCAGAACCGAACCAGACAGTTATAGAGGTGCAAATGACAGACTCAATAATTCCTCTGTAGAATTGGATCAGCAGCTCCTTGGGCAGTTTGAGCTTACTGAGTTGGCGCAGAAAGAACATTCTTTGTTGTCCTTTTTTAATGATGTTTTTGATGTTAGCTGTCCATTTGAGATCTTGCGATATGATAGAACCTAGAAATTTGAAGGTTTCTACTGTTGATACTGTGTTGTCAAGTATTGTGAGAGGTGGAAGTATGGAAGGGTTTCTCCTAAAGTCTACCACCATTTCTACGGTTTTGAGTGTGTTCAGTTCCAGATTGTTTTGGTTGCACCACAAGGCTAGTCGTTCGACCTCTCGTCTATATGGGGATTCGTCATTGTCTCGAATGAGACCAATCACTGTTGTGTCATCTGCGAACTTCAGTAGCTTAACAGATGGATCATTGGAGATGCAGTCATTGGTATACAGAGAGAAGAGAAGTGGGGAGAGCACACAGCCTTGGGGCGGGAATGGAGTTTCTGTAATATCCTTCCCCCAGAAGTGGGGAAGAAATGGGGAGTTTGCAGCATCCTTCCCCTGGAGTAGGGTGGGAATGGAAATTTTGCAGTATCCTTCCCCTGCCACGCCCACCAAGCCACACCATGCCCACCAACCCACACCCACAGAACCGGTAGTAAAAAAAATTGGATTTCACCACTGAGACATTTCACGACCCAACTAGGTAACATCATCAGTGCCTGAAGGAAGGTGAGTTTGTGAAGAAAAGGAGAAGGAGAAGGAGAAAAAAAGAAGCCTTCTGTTGGAATTCATTTTTGGAATGTATTTCTATGCAACTATAGTAGTATTCAGCCAGTAGATGGCAGTGTTTATAAATTTGGGTCTATAGTATATACTCTATGCTCTTTTGTTCTGGGTAGAGTTTGCTGTTTCCTGTTACAGTTAAATAGTTAAGCAGTAAAGCACATGGTGATTGTACTCCTTGTTTGCTCTGTGTGGTGCTACATGTAACAGACTTACTCACATCTCTGGGCAGCTCCTCAAGAGGTTCTATCCAACTATGAAGATGTTTTCCTTGAGAGTTTTATCTTTTTAATTGTTCCGTTTGAGATGTAGTAACAATCTCCTTGGCAAGACTGGAAATGCTGGACCAAGTGGGATGGGCTGACCCATGCCAGCAAGGCAAAATCTGGGCATGATGGGAAAGAAAAACCCAAGAATGCATAGGTAGGGGATAATTGGTACCTGGCTCAACAACAGTAACCATGAGAGGGATCTTGGCAGCCTAGCGGACAACCATTTAAATATGAGCCAGCAGTGTTCAAGAGCCACCAAAACAGCCAACACAATCCTAGGCTGAATTAACCAAGGGATAGACTCAAGACCACGTGAAGTGCTAATACTTCTTTGTAAGGCTTTGGTAAGACCACACTTGGAATAAGCATCCAGTTCTGATCACCATGATACAAAAAAAGAGGTTGAGACTTTGCAGAAAGTGCAGAGAAGAGCAACAAAGATGATTAGGGGACTGGAGACTAAAACATATGAAGAACGGTTGCAGGATTGGATTTAATTTAATGAAAATATTAGGAGTGATATGATCATGGTGTTCCAATATCTCAGGGGTTGTCACAAAGAAGAGGGAGTCAAACTATTCTCCAAAGCACCTGAGGGTAGAACAAGAAGCAATGGGTGGAAACTAATCAAGGAGAGAAGCAGCTTAGAGCTAAGGAGGAATTTCCTCACAGTGAGAAAAATTAACCAGTGGAACCTCTTACCTCCAGAAGTTGTGGCTGCTCCATCACTGGAAGTTTTTAAGAAGAGACTGGACAGCCACTTGTCTGGAATGGTATATAATATTTATTTATTTATTTATTTATTTATTTATTTATTTATTTATCAATCACACTTTTATACCGCCCTTCTCCGAAGACTCAGGGCGGTTTACAGCCAAGGTAAAAATTGTACAGAAAGAAACAAATTAAGAACATTATTTAAAAATCTGATTCAAAAAAATGGCCCCATAATTTAAAACTAATAAAATATAAAATAGACCCTAATAAAACCACCCCTGTTAAAATCACAATTAGGCCAACCCTGCCCGTTGGAATAAAAGAGTCTTAAGCTCGCGCTTAAAGGTCTGGAAGTCGGGGAGTTGGCGTAGCCCCAAAGGTTGGCGTAGCCCCAAAGGGGGAGGGCCTTCTCTGTGGGGGCTCCTACCCTGTGGAACGAACTTCCCCCTGGACTTCGTCAACTAGCCGACCTTCGGACCTTTCGCCGCGAACTTAAAACCTATTTATTCCGTTTAGCTGGACTGGCTTGATTTTAAAATTTTTAATTTGTTTTATGGGTTTTAAATTTTTGTAAATTTTTTATAGAGTGTTATTATATTCTAAATTTTCGGCCAATTGAATAAGTTTTTTAAGGGGTGTTCTTAATATTATATGTATTGTTTTTCTTTGTATTTTTATTCTGGCTGTGCTCCGCCCTGAGTCCTTCGGGAGAAGGGCGGTATACAAATTAAAATATTATTATTATTATTATTATTATTATTATTATTATTATTATTATTATTATTATTATTATTATTATTAAAGGTAACTCATTCCACAGGGCAGGAACCCCCACAGAGAAGGCCCTCCCCCTGGGAGCCACCAGTCGGCATTTTTTTTTTTTTGTTTTCATTTATATCCCGCCCTTCTCCGAAGACTCAGGGCGGTTTACAGCCAAGGTAAAAATACAGAAAGAAACAAATTTAAGAACATTATTTAAAAATCTGATTCCAAAAATTGGCCCCATAATTTAAAACTAATAAAATATAAAATAGACCCTAATAAAACCACCCCAGTTAAAATCACAATTAGGCCAACCCTGCCCATTGGAATAAAAGAGTCTTAAGCTCGCGCTTAAAGGTCCGGAGATCGGGGAGTTGGCGTAGCCCCAAAGGTTGGCGTAGCCCCAAAGGGGGAGAGCCTTCTCTGTGGGGGCTCCTACCCTGTGGAACGAACTTCCCCCTGGACTTCGTCAACTAGCCGACCTTCGGACCTTTCAAACTTAAAACCTATTTATTCCGTTAGCTGACTGGCTTGATTTTAAAATTTTAATTTGTTTTATGGGTTTTAAATTTTGTAAATTTTTATAGAGTGTTATTATATTCTAAATTTTCGCCAATTGAATAAGTTTTTAAGGTGTTCTTAATATTATATGTATTGTTTTTCTTTGTATTTTTATTCTGGCTGTGCACGCCCTGAGTCCTTCGGGAGAAGGGCGGTATACAAATTAAAATATTATTATTATTATTATTATTATTATTATTATTATTATTATTATTATTATTATTATTATTATTATTAAAGGTAACTCATTCCACAGGGCAGGAACCCCCACAGAGAAGGCCCTCCCCCTGGGAGCCACCAGTCGGCATTTTTTTTTTTTTGTTTACATTTATATCCCGCCCTTCTCCGAAGACTCAGGGCGGCTTACAGTGTGTAAGGCAATAGTCTCATTCTATTTGTATATTTACAAAGTCAACTTATTGCCCCCCCAACAATCTGGGTCCTCATTTTACCTACCTTATAAAGGATGGAAGGCTGAGTCAACCTCAGGCCGGGCTTGAACCTGCAGTAATTGCAGGCTGCTGTGTTCTAATAACAGGCTTCTAACAGCCTGAGCCACACCGCGGCCCTTGTTTGGCCGATGGCACCCTGAGGAGACCCTCCCTATGGGAGCGCACAGGTCGATGGGAGGCTGTTGGTGGGAGTAGGAGGTCCCATAAGTACCCCAGTCCCAAGCCATGGAGCGCTTTAAAGATGAGAACCAGCATCTTGAATTGCACCCGGAAGACCATCGGTAACCAGTGCAATCTGCGCAGGAGAGGTGTTATATGGGAGCTACGAGCCGCTCCCTCTATACCCCGCGCAGCCGCATTCTGGACCAGTTGGAGCCTCCTGGTGCTCTTCAAGGGGAGCCCCATGTAGAGAGCATTGCAGTAGTCCAGGCAAGAGGTGACGAGGCGTGAGTGACCATGCATAACGGTATAGGGCAGTGATGGTGAACTTTTTAGGCACCGAGTGCCCAAAGTATGCATGCACACCCAAACTGCAAGGCGCGGGCACATGCGCATGTGCCCCCCATGCATTGGCATGCACTCCGCATATGCATCCGCACCCCGTCCAAAATGCAAGGTGCAGGGCCCCCCCCCATGCATGTGCCCCATGCACAGAAGCGACCCGATGACCAGCTGGCCAGTGGGAGGTGTGCGCGCATACACGGTAGAGACTCGAAACAGAGCTGTGGCAACGGTGCATGTGCCTACAGAGACGGCTCTGCATGCCACCTCTGGCATGAGTGCCATTGGTTCGCCGCCACTGGTATAGGGTCTCTTGCTTGAGCAGCAGGTTGGGCTAGATGACCTCCAACTCTGTGATTCTGTTATTCCTCTTGCAGCCCTCACGCCCACCTAGCACCCATTGCCAAACAGGGCATGCTCAATGCCCAGCGTGTTTAAATCCTCGATGCGCAGAGGAATCCTTTTAATGGGCTTGCAAAGTGGTTGCTACGAAGGCCTCCCGCCCTGGATGGCTTCTCTGCATTCCAGAGCAGGGCCCTGAAGGGAATTGCAACCTCTGGCAATGTTGGCCGTGAAAGCAGCTTCTCTTAATGCATTAAAGGAAAATTGCATTATGGCAATATCTCATGAGGACTTGAAAAATTCCTTCTGCTTGTCTTTTTTCCTTCTGCTTCTCTTCTCTTCTTTTTCCTTCCATCCTTCCTTCCTTTTTTCTTCCTTCCTTCCTTCCTTCCTTTTTTCTTTCTTTCTTTTCTTTCTTTCTCTACCTTTTTTTCCTCTCCTTTTCTTTGTTTCTCCCCAGTGTCTTCTCAGACAAACCTTACACTGCTATTAAAGGCAAGGGGAGCCTTTCAACCCGAGGGTGGGGCAGGGAAGTGACTGAGCCCAGAAAGGCAAGAGGGGGCGGTATCTACTGAAAGGATCTTGTTTTTCTCCATTAGATAAGATTTGATTAGAAAAGGACGGGATGTCTGTAGGATTGATTGATCGATCGATCGATCTATTAATTGATTGATTCAGTTATTTATTGATAGGGATTGAAAGCATGCCTTACTCTCTACAGTTCAGGAGTCTGGACATTATCCAAAGACAGAACAATTAAGATGCAAGAACAAAAGATTTAAGATGCACACAATAGATTTAAGCTTAATGTGAACCGCTCCAATCTTGATTGTAGAAAATATGACTTCAGTAACAGAGTTGTTAATGCCTGGAATAAACTACCTGACTCTGTGGCCTCTTCCCAAAATCCCCAAAGCTTTAATCAAAAATTGTCTACTATTGACCTCACCCCATTCCTAAGAGGTCTGTAAGGGGCGTGCATAAGAGCACAAACGTGCCTACTGTTCCTCTCCTATTGTTTCCTTTCATTACCTTACAGACGACCCCCATCCCGTTAAAGACCTTGGAGTTTTCATGTCAAATGATCTAAGTGCCAAAGCCCACTGCAACTACATAGCAAAAAAAGCTCTAAGAGTTGTAAACCTAATTTTGCGTAGCTTCTTTTCCAAAAACACCACACTACTAACCAGAGCATATAAAACATTTGCTAGACCAATTCTAGAATACAGCTCACCTGTTTGGAACCCTCACCACATCTCTGACATCAATACAATTGAACGTGTCCAGAAATATTTTACAAGAAGAGTTCTTCACTCCTCTGAAAACAACAAAATACCTTATCCCATCAGACTTGAAATCCTAGGCTTAGAAAACTTGGAACTCCGTCGCCTTCGACAAGACCTAAGCTTAACTCACAGAATCATCTATTGTAATGTCCTTCCTGTTAATTGCAATAATACAAGGGCAACCAACAGATTTAAACTTAATGTTAACCGCTTTAATCTAGATTGCAGAAAATATGACTTCTGCAACAGAATCATCAGTGCTTGGAATACTTTACCTGACTCTGTGGTCTCTTCCCATAATCCTAAAAACTTTAACCAAAAACTTTCTACTGTTGACCTCACCCCATTCCTAAGAGGACCATAAGGGGCGTGCATAAGCGCACAAACGTGCCTACCGTTCCTGTCCTATTGTTTTTCTTTTCTTCTTCCTATATATGTTTATATGTGTATATACTATATAATCTTTTTGTATGATGTTGTGACAAAATAAATAAATAAATAAATTATATCAAATTAATACAATTACCTACTTTTGCTCATATATATGCTTATATATTGTATAGTTATTTCATGCTTATGCTTATATATACTGTTGTGACAAATAAATAAAACAAAATAAATTAAAAAAGACACTGCCTCCAGTTCTGGTCACAAGACAAAAAAGACGTTGGAACAATCAGCAGTTAAGAAATACAACCAACATTTGGTAGACTAGCCATGAAGTCCTCAGAAAACACAGGTCGTTCTCAAGCTATGACCACAATTGAGCCCAAAATGTATGTTATTAAGTGAGTTTTGCCCCACGTTACGACTTTTCTTGCCGCCCGTTGCTAAGTGAATCACTGCAGCTGTTCAATTCGTAACACGGTTGTTAAGCAAAATCTGTCTTCCCCATGGACTTGGCTTGTCAGAAGGTCGTAAAAGGGGATCACGTGACTCTCCCCCCCCCCCCAACACACTGCCGCCGTCTTAAATGTGAGTCGGTTGCCAAACGGCCGAACGGATCGTGTGAGTATGGGAACGCTGCGACGGGTTTTTTTTTTTTTTATTTGCATTTATATCCCGCCCTTCTCCGAAGACTCAGGGCGGCTTACACTATGTCAAGCAATAGTCTTCATCCTATTTGTATATTTATATACAAAGTCAACTTTTAAGTCAAGTTTTAAGTGTGAAAAACAATCCTAAGGTTTTTTCAGTCTTATGTAACTTTGATCGGTCACTAAATGAACGGTTGTTAAGTCGAGGACTGCCTGTATGTGAGCATTTATGAGGCAGGTCATTTTTCTCCCCCTCCAGCTACCACGTAGCTATCAGGGCTCTTTCTGAATAGCTTTTCTCCAGAGGTTGTGGGGGACTCCATCCCTGGAGGCAGGGATGAAATTCACTTGCCTTCACAATTGTGCACGCACCACGCACACGCTCGCTTCGCTCGTGCACGCCGGCGTCTGCACATACACAAAGCCTTCTGCGCATGCACAGAGACTTAAAATGTCGCAAAAAGAGCGACGTCATGATGTCCGTGCGGGTGGGCGGAGCCTCCCGCAGCCGCAGTTCACCCCTGCCTGGAGGCTTTTAAGAAGAGATTTTTATTTTTTTAATTTGCATTTATATCCCGCCCTTCTCCGAAGACTCAGGGCGGCTTACACTATGTTAAGCAATAGTCTTCATCCATTTGTATATTATATACAAAGTCAACTTATTGCCCCCCAACAATCTGAGTCCTCATTTTACCTACCTTATAAAGGATGGAAGGCTGAGTCAACCTTGGGCCTGGTGGGACTAGAACCTGTAGTAATTGCAAGCAGCTGCTGTTAATAACAGACTGTCTTAGCAGTCTGAGCCACAGAGGACAGCCCTTCGTCTGAAATGATGTAGGGTCTCCTGCTTGAGTAGGGGGTAGGACTAGGAGACCTCCAAGGAGACCTCCAAGGAGACCTCCAAGGGGGTGGGACTAGGAGACCGCCAACTCAGTTCTGTTCTATTTCCCTCCTTAATGGATTCATCTGAGATTAGAAGAAGTCCTCAACTGGCGTCCAACGTCCGAAGCTTTCAGAAGGACAGACTTCCTTCTTCCCTCTGGGCAAGGAGCCCCTTAAGCACAAGAATAAGCAAGGATTGCGAAAGGACAATCATCTGATCTCATCAGCAACTTGGGTGACTTCAGAGGCTCTGGATCCAAATGGCCCATTCATCTCTTTTCTTTGTTGCAGTGTCTTCATACAAAATGCATGAGGTTACCCATCAGAGAATCCATTAAAACAGCTGGAAACGTTCTCTTGTGCAGTGCAACATGGGTAAGAGGGAGGGAGGGAGGGAGGGAGGGACGAAATGAAGGAAGGAAGGAGAGACAGGGAAGAGAGAGAAAGAAAGAAAGAAAGAAAGAAAGAAAGAAAGAAAGAAAGAAAGAAAGAAAGAAAGAACAGGAAGGGAAGGGAAGGGAAGGGAAGGAAGGACAGAAGGCAGGTGGGCAGGCGGACAGGAAGGAAAGGGAAGAAAAGAAAAGGGAAGAAAAGGAAAGAAAAGGAAAGGAAAAAAAAGAAAAGAAAAGGGCTATCATTCAAATGAAAAAGACATTTTTCTTTGGATTTCGATTTGAATTCATTCACCGGGCTCACATTTTAATCAGAACCCCAAACACCAGCTTTAATTACTGCCATTTCATTAGTTCAGCCTAAAATGAACTGGTTGAACTAATTGGCACTGAAGTCTGACTTTAATGAAATTGTGAACAAAGCAAATTAATCAAAGCTGAGCTTCTCCCCCAAATGGCTGAGAGGCAGGAATTAACATTTCACACCCAGCCTTTTTTTTTTTTCTCTCTCTTAACACAAGTCAGGCTACGCAGCAGGGACTTTACGGCAGGGTGCTGAAGAAAGTTGTTTTCCCCAGCCTTCCCCATCTGACACCACCCGGGGATGATGGAAATGGGGCAAGGGGTCCCCAACCGCGGTCCATCACCCACTATCGGGCCCCGGCTCGTTCAGCACTGGGTCGTGCAACCAGTGGGCGTGCAAAGCTCTGATTGTGCAAGCAGCATGCACACATGCGCCCGCTCCTTACAGAAGTTGTTGTGAGCTGTCGGCCACTGGCCCCTCCAACAGCCGAGTCAGGAGGAGGAGGAGGAAGAGGTGTGGGAGTCAGGACCAGCATCAGGGCAACCCGAGAGAGGGGGAAGAGGGAATGGAGCTGGCAGAGAGAGAGAGAGAGAGGTGGAGCCTGGGCCATCCATCAACCCTCAGGTGGAGAGTCAACAGCCCCCAGGTCTGGAGGTAGCTGGTGAGGAAGAGGAGGAACAGCTGGGCTCAGTGCCTAAAGTGAGGAGAGGAGAGCAGTGGAAATCTATGAGCTGGTCCTTGGATGGAAGAGACGCTCCATTTCGAAGAGAAATGGAGAAAATGTTATCTTAAAAGCAGAAAGCAACCCCAGTCTTCCTGCATAGTAAAACAGCCTCCTGCAGATGCCTGAAGTCTTCATGGAGATGGAGATTTTGTGGTCATTAAGAAATCCGGGCCAATCTATTCACAAATAAAACACCATCAGCTCCAGATAATGAGATTAAGAAGGACAGGACATGACCTTTAGGACATAATAGGATTAATCCACCACCGTTGAAATAACAAGAGACACAAAAGTCCCTTCACTGCACAACCCCCAGCAGCATCGCAGAAACCTATAAAGATCCATCCAACCAATCGGTCAACTGTCCCAGAACTACATGCTGTGGTTGGTTCTGCTCATCAATAAATGGAATCCTTCTTTCCAATCAGCCTCCATGTTATCTTCAGCACTTCTCTCCCAGCTTGGAACTGAACCGGATGGATTTTTCTTCCTACAAATGTGTCTTGGCTTCTCCGCTAATGACCCCTTTGGAGAGGACTTGTTCTTCCTTCTAGAGTGCCATGTGGACCATGATGGTTGGTCATTGTTCAATCTGTCATCTGTGGTGGGCGCCCAATTAGGAAGGACTCGCCTCCCTGGCAGGGAGGAGGCATGTAAAAAGGGCAAGGCTTCATTCATATATATAGCACCACACAGAGCAAACAGAAAGTACAGTCACCATGTGCTTTACTGCTCAACTGTTTAACTGTAACAGGAAACAGGAAACTCTACTTAGTACTAAAGAGCATAGAGTATATACCATAGATCCAAACTTGTAAACACTGCCATCTACTGGTTGAATACTACTGTAGTTGTTGCATAGAAATACATTCCAACAATGAATTCCAACAGGAGGCTGTTTCTTCTCATTTCTCCTCCCCCTCCCCCTCCTCCTCCTCTTCATCGCCACAAACTCCCCTTCCTTCTGGCACTGATGATTCGCTGGTTGTAGCTTCCCCTTCCAGCAGACACCTCTGCCTGGAGACCAAGATGCCATTAACAGTCACCATGTGCTTTACTGCTCAACTGTTTAATTGTAACAGGAAATAGGAAACTCTACTTAGGACTAAAGAGCATAGAGTATATATCATAGATCCAAACTTGTAAACATTGCCATCTACTGGCTGTAGTTGTTGCATAGAAATCCATTCCAACAATGAATTCCAACAAGAGGCTGTTTCTTCTCATTTCTCCTCCCCCTCCCCCTCCTCCCCCTCTTCATCCCCCCAAACTCCCCTTCCTTCTGGCACTGATTTTTCACTGGTTGTAGCTTCCCCTTCCAGCAGACACCTCTGCCTGGAGACCAAGATGCCATTAACAGTCACCATGTGCTTTACTGCTCAACTGTTTAATTGTAACAGGAAATAGGAAACTCTACTTAGGACTAAAGAGCATAGAGTATATATCATAGATCCAAACTTGTAAACATTGCCATCTACTGGCTGTAGTTGTTGCATAGAAATCCATTCCAACAATGAATTCCAACAAGAGGCTGTTTCTTCTCATTTCTCCTCCCCCTCCCCCTCCCCCTCCTCCTCCTCTTCATCTCCACAAACTCCCCTTCCTTCTGGCACTGATGATTCACTGGTTGTAGCTTCCCCTTCCAGCAGACACCTCTGCCTGGAGGCCAAGATGCCATTAACAGTCACCATGTGCTTTACTGCTCAACTGTTTAATTGTAACAGGAAACAGGAAACTCTACTTAGTACTAAAGAGCATAGAGTATATATCATAGCTCCAAACTTGTAAACACTGCCATCTACTGGCTGTAGTTGTTGCACAGAAATCCATTCCAACAATGAATTCCAACAAGAGGCTGTTTCTTCTCATTTCTCCTTCCCTTCCCCCTCCCCCTCCCCCTCCTCCTCCTCTTCATCTCCACAAACTCCCCTTCCTTCTAGCACTGATGATTCACTGGTTGTAGCTTCCCCTTCCAGCAGACACCTCTGCCTGGAGGCCAAGATGCCATTAACCTTATGTACATCCCCATCCCCATTGTGTACATTATGAAAATAGGTCTGTTCTTTTTTTAAATTCTCACATTCATTTCTCAACCATCTTAACCGTCCTATTCGCCCGTTAGCGCCTTTCAGCATCACTCCATTTGTTATCCTGTGCTTTGAATGGTGCGCTTTTAATTAATTTGTTATTTATTTGGCTTGGTTTTATTGTTTTATATCCTGCTTTGATGATTGCCTCCCACCACGAGAGCGCTGGGCTAGCAAGGAGACCATAAACATTTTAAATAGGGAAATAAATGTCCTAGCAGGGGATTTTCCTAGAAAAGAGACTAAGTAGGATGTCTTAAAGCAGAGAGGATTAAAAAAAAACACCAAAACCCTTGCAAACGATTCCAATTAGGGCCAAAAAAAATGATGGGAAACAGGGAGGGAACCTAGATGGCAGCACCAAAAAATATTCTAAATTCTTAAAAGCCGATCCAGTTCCAGAAAAGCTGGTGTAAAAAAAGCGAGAACTCGGAACGCGCAGACAATCCAAGGAAATTTTGAGAGCAACCCAAGGATGTTTTTTTTAAGTTCAAAAGAAAAGAAAAAGAAAATAATTGGTGCACCAGCTACTCTAGGTAAAAGAGAAAATGCTGGCTGGTTTTCAGAAAATGTCAGGATTCTTCAACTCCTCTTCTGATTCCATGTTTTACAACCCAAAGTCACAGCCTCGCTAGGAAATTGAGAAGGGAAAGATTCCAAGGGCAGAACTGAAACTGGAGATTAATGGGAACCTGGTTAGAAAAAAGTTTACATTCGCCGCAGCAGGAAAGATAAGCCAGCAAATTGCAAGCTGTTGAGTTTGACATCAATAGCAAAGAGGTGGTTTTTTTAGCATAAATTACTATTTAAAAGTTGCTTTTAATAAGCATCTAGAAAACAAAACGTTAACTACAGAAGTCAACATGAATTTGGAAACTAGCCAAGGAGAGAGGCAGCATAGAAATAAGGAGAAATTTCCCAACAGTGAGGACAATTAACCAATGGAACAGCTTGCCACCAGAAGTTGTGAGTGCTCCATCACTGGAGGCTTTTAAGAAGAGATTTGACCGCCATTTGTGTTTGAAATGGTGTAGGGTCTCCTGCTTGAGCAGGGGGTTGGACTAGAAGACCTCCAAGGTCCCTTCCAACTCTGTTTATTCTGTTAATTAATCAGTGGAATAGCTTGCCTCCAGAGGTTGAGGGTGCTCCACCATGAGAGGCTTTTAAGAAAAGACTGGACAGCATTTATCAGAAACGTTATAGGGTCTCCTGCTTGAGCAGGGAGTTGAACTAGGACCTCTCCAAGGTCCCTCCCAACTCTGATGATAATGATGAAGACCAAATTTTGTTGTGGGACCCTGCAGTTCAACCCTGAGTTGCAAATATTCTCTTCTATTAAGAAAATAATTGAACCCTTAGTAGATTAAGCTCCACTTTTCCTCCTGTTCTGCAGATTAACTGCAGGTAGATAGAGATGTTGTATCACGGCCATTGGTTGGTATCAGCTATTTGAACATCCCAGACAGATACAGATTAACAGATTAACAGAATTGGGAGGGACCTTGTAGGTCATCTAGTCCAACCCCTGCACCCAAGCAGGAGACTCAACACCATTTCTGACAGATGGCAGTCCAGCCTCTTCTTGAAAGCTTCCAGTGATGAAGCTCCCACAACCTCTGAAGGCAACTTCTGCTCCATTGGTTGATTGTTCTCACTGTCAGAAAATTCCTCCTTATTTCCAGGTTTCCATCCGTTGTTTCTTCTCCTGCCTTCTGGTGCTTTGGAGAAGAGGTTGACCCCCTCTTCTTCTTTGCGGCAGGCCCTCAAATATTGGAAGACTGCTCTCATGTCACCCCTGGTCCTTCTCTTCATTAGACATCCCTAGTTCTCCTCCGAATTCTCTTTACAGATCTGGGCTAGTAACTTCCTGCCCAACGAAGCCTCGCTGGAGGACCAGTCGCAACGGAAATACTACCGAGACAATTCTGTCCCCATGCTGCTGTCCCCATCCTTGTCTGACCTTCAGGTGCTTTGGAAAATAGATGGACCCCTCTCCCCTCCTTTCTGGCAGGTCCGCCAATAATGGAATACTGCTATCATGTCTCCCCTGGTCCTTCTCTTTTCTAGAGGAAACATATGTAATTCCTGCAACTGTTCTTCATTTGTTTTATCCTCCAGTGCCTTAATCATTCTGATTGCTCTTCTCTGCACTCTTTCTAGAGCAGGGGTCTGCAACCTTAGTCCCTTTAAGACTTGTGGACTTCAACTCCCAGAGTTCCTCAGCCAGCTTTGCTGGGAGTTGAAGTCCACAAGTCTTAAAGGGACCAAGGTTGGAGACCCCTGTTCTAGAGTCTCCACCTTTATTTTATAGCGTGGTGCCCAAAACTGGATGCAGGATTCTAGGAAAAGGAAATTGGAAATAGACCCTATTTCACATCTTCTGAATCCCCTCTCCCCTCCCCCCCAAAAAAAGTTCATTCCCAACACATCCACTAAAATTCAGGAGTAAAAGCAGCCGTCCCCAAAGTGGCAGCTTTTGTAGCTATCCATCTTTCTTCTTTCCTTTTCGCTTGTATTGTTCTTTTATACTTCTAACACGTAAGGTGCCCAGGGAAACTTTGGGTGGTCTCCAAATGCCAATAAATAAGTAAGGGGTTTGGGAGGGAAATTAGCTCAAGAACCAAGAGATTAGGACTCTTTACAAAGCAATCAAATTTGGTCACCCTTTATTAGTTATATTAATCGTGTTTTCTTAATTGAACCCCCTCAGCTACGGTATATAAATGCCAATTTGGAATACGGATGTCTCAACGTTTTGTCTTCCTTATCAAGACTGAATTAATTTGTGTGGGCAAATGTACTTAATATGAGCCAAACTGGATTCCTGGTCACTACATGGACTTTTGCTTGATTTTTTCCCCCCCACAAATTCTCCGATCTAATGTATAGATCTCTTGGTGGTCTTCTGCCCAAGTACTAACTAGGTTTAACCTGCTTAGCTTTCTTGATAAAATCAGCTCAAATCAGGGCTGGTGTATCAATTATCTCCTTCGGTTGAAAGACAATTTCTTGGTTTGGTCTTATGATAGTGGTGATTGTTATCAAAGTTTTGCTTTGTTTTGCAAAAGTAATCGTTAAAAATAATGGAATTACACCAATAAGCTTGACTTGTGACATCTCCAGTAACTTGTTCAAAGGATCTGAAGCTTTCCTGGACTCCAAAACCCATCTGCTGCAGAGCTCTTGGCTCTATTCTATTCTAGTCTACTCTACTCTACTTCTACATTCTATTCTATTCTATTCTATTCTAGTCTAGTCTAGTCTAGTGTAATCTAGTCTTATTCCCATTCCTTTCTATTCTATTCTATTCCTATTCTACTCCACCCTACCCTATCCTACTCTTCCCTACCCATTCCTACCCTTCCCTTCCCTTCCCTTCCTACCTACCCTCCCCTACCCTTCACTATCCTTCACTACCCTACCCTATCCTTCCCTTCCCTACCCTTCCCTACCCTTCCCTACCCTATCTTACCCTTCCCTACCCTTTCCTACCCTTCCCTTCCCTTCTCTACCCTACCCTACTCTTCCCTTCCCTTCCCTGCCCTATCCTATCCTATCCTATCCTATCCTAACCTACCCTACCCTACCCTTCCCTGCCCTGCCCTATCCTATCCTATCTTACCCTACCCTACCCTACCTACCCTACCCTACCCTACCCTTCCCTACTCTGTCCTACCCTTCCCTTCCCTTTCTACCCTACCCTATCCTACCCTTCCCTATACGTCCTTATCCTTCCCTTCCCTACCCTACCCTACCATACCCTACCCTTCCCTATGTCAGCTTTGGAAGCCATATTAGCTCCAGAAGCTTCCATGCTGCCAACTCCATGGAGGAGGGGGGATTTAGGAGAGTGAATGCAGTTAGACATAATAGCATTCTTCCCTTCCGTCAAGGTCAGGGTGTGTATGCATCTAGAGGAGGAGTGGTTGAAGTGGTGGCTCAGAATGGGATAGATGGCGATTGGACCATGTGACAGGCTGATGGGTGAAGGGGCTGGATTTGGGGTTTTGATTTACTGAGGGAAAACCCAGAACCCTCAGATTTGGGTTTTCCCAGATGTGCCAGTTGTCAGGGTTCCAGAAAAACCTCTTCTGCATAAAAAAACCTCAGAAGCCATTGTCTTTCAGAGTTCTTTACTAGCATGAGGAAACTGGCACACGATGAGTGAAATTCCAAAACTGAACTTCCGGGTCCTTTTCCCAGTTATACAAACCCCAAGAGTCCCACCCCCCCTGACCCCTTTGCTGGTCACATGGTCCCACGTTCTCCCAGTTCATTTGAATATCTTCTCGCCACTCTTCCTGCAGATGTGAACACCATCCGACCTTGACCGCTTGAAGAATGTTACCATACCCCTCAGCCCCCCTTCTTCCCCTCAGGGGAAAAATGTGGCAGCGTCTGGAACCCTAAAGTCTACACCAGTATCCCTACTCTAATAAAATGGAACTTTGAGAAATGCCTGCCTCAGAGTTTTTACTTGGAGTTGGGGACTTTCTGGAATGCTGACACCCTACCCTTCCCTTCCCTTCCCTTCCCTACCCTACCCTATCCTATCCTATCCTATCCTATCCTATCCTACCCTACCCTATCCTATCCTCTTCATCTCCAAGTCCCCTTAATTAATCCTCCTGCCTTCTGCAAGGTCAGCACTGTCAGCAGCTACAATCCACTTTCTGTTCAACACAAGAAAGATCTTTTCCCCAGCGGCGACTTGATCAGGGCAAGTGGAGCATGGCATTTAACCAAGATTGATGCCAACCTGCAGTAACGTTGGCATCTTTCCGTAGCTTCCCATAGGGAACTGGACCGTGCTCCCTGCACCTAGGCAGGCAGGCGCAAACCCCCAAGGACCCCAAGCAGGAGCCTCTCTTCTCCCTTCCTCCATCTCCAGCGAGTTCGAATCCCACTTTGGGAAATGTAGAGATACGCAAGCCCAGCCCACCCCCGGCGTCTTTTATCCGGAGCTTCCAAACGCTCCACAGGGGAAACGGTTCCATTTATCTTCCACCAGGCCTGAGAGCAAGATAGATTTTCATTAGCAGAATCGGTAATGAACATATGGCATTAGAGTTTCAATCTTGCCTTCCTCCGATAATTACGGATGGCAGGGGGGCAGGAAGGCAGGCAAGAGGCGCAGATGGCGTTGGCTGGCCTCCGTGCCGCCACCTGGGAGAAATGTCGCCAGATCAGCCCTGGAAGGATTTGCTAACACGTCTGTCGGGCGGCGGGAGGGGGGGTGTCAGGCGAGCAGAAATGCCCCTTGCAGAAAAGAGAATACCAGAGTTGGAGGGGTCCTTGGAGGTCTTCTAGTCCAACCTGCTGCACAAGCAGGAAACCCCAGACCATTCCAGACAAATGGTTTGTCCAATTCAGGGATGAAATGCTCCCGGATCGGAGGGGATCACGCGATCCGGTAGCGATGGCGGCGGCTGGTTCGGAGGACCGGTAGCAAAAATCCCTGGCCCCGCTCCCGCCCCCCCCCCCCACCCCGCCTCTGCTGAGCTGCACCATCTGCAGAGGTTTGTTTTTTTTACTTTTAAAAGCCGGTTTTGCTTCAGCCGAAACAGGCCTTTAAAAGTAAAAAACAGCAGAACCTTACTTGTACTCTTACTTGTAGAAAATATGTTTTCTACAAGTAAAAGTAGGGATTTTAAGGCACTTACCTGATTACTGAGGAACGCATGGCCACAGCCCAAAAGCAGTTTCCGTTTCAGCCAGACAGAATCAATCGCTCAGCTAATCTATTTCCTCGGTGATCAACTGGCTGGCTTTGGAACTCTGGGATTTGAAGTCCACAATAAAATAAAATAAAATAAAATAATAAAATAAAATATTTGTGCAGCTTTCTGAGATTTGGTGTGTTTCTGTAGTGTTTCACTCTAACTACACAAACACACAAAATCTCAGAAAGCTGTATGTGGCATATTGTGTGTGTGTGTGTGTGTTAGTTGTGTGTATGTAAAGTATGAAAGTTGGTTTTTGAGCTTTTTGTGACTGTGTGAAGTGTGAAGTGCAGCTGCTTTTACATTGTGTGTGAGTCAGTTGTGTTGTGTTGTGTTGTGTGTAAAGTGTGAAAGTTGGTTTTTGGTACCTCTTATTGTTTTTTATACTTTGTTTATTATTTTTATTATTTATTGTAATTGGCCACGTCCACCAAGCCATCTGACCACCAAGCCACACCCACCAATTAAGCCACGCCCACAGAACCGGTAGGGAAAATTTTTAGATTTCACCCCTGGTCCAATTCCTTCTTGAAAACCTCCAGAGTTGATCCCTCCCCCCACAACTCCTGGAGGGAAGCCATTCGGCTGATCAATTAAAAGAATAGTCCAACTCCTTCTGTTCAAGCAGGAGATCCTATATACCATCTCAGACAAATGGTTGTCCAGTCTCTTCTTAAAAACCTCCAGTATTGGAGCAACCACAACTTCTGGAGGAAAGTTGTTCCACTGGTTAATTATTGTAATGCTCTCTACATGGGGCTCCCCTTGAAGTGCACTCGGAGGCTTCAGTTAGTCCAGAATGCAGCTGCGCGGGTGATAGAGGGAGCCCGTAGCTCATAACACCGCCCGCGCAGACCCACTGGCTACCTGTGGCTTCACTTTTATCCATGGCTTAGGCCTGGGTACTACGGACCGCCTGTTAGCATGCCTCCCACCACCGCACGCTCACAGAGAGGGTCTTCAGGTGCCGTCCAGCAATGTCTTGGCCCAGAAGGTCCTTCTGTGCTCCACACTCTGGAACGAGCTTCCCCGGGTTTACGCCAAATACCTGACCTTCTGTCAACTGAAGACGATCTTTTATTCTGGGCTCTCTTAAATTGTATTTTATCAAATTTTAAAATTCTTATTAACTAATTTTAAATGGGGTTTTTAGCTCACTGTATATTTTAATTTTCAGGCCAATTTTAAAATAAGTTTTTTAATTGCATTTTAAATTATATATTGTACTGTTTGTTTTATTTTTGCCTGTACACCGCCCTGAGTCCTTCGGGAGAAGGGCGGTATAGAAATCAAATAAATAAATAAATAAATAAATAAATTACCAGAATAACAGAATTGGGAAGGGCCTTGGAAGTCTTCTAGTCCAATCCTCTTGCTCATGCGGGAGACCCTCTACTGTTCCTTTTTTATTTACTCTTTTCATGTATCTAAATTATGTTTATACTTTTCCCTGTTATCTTATATACGATTATATATGATTGACAAAAATAAATAAATAAAAATAAATAAAATTATTATCCAATCTAAGCAGTGATGGAACAACCACAACTTCTGGAGTCATTTCTCTGGTTAATTGTTCTGTCAGGAAATTTTTCCTTAGTTCCGTGCTGGTTCTTTCCTTGATAAATTTCCATCTATTTAGGGACTGTTCATAGTTACAGCAGCCCTGTCTCATGACGGATCTTCACACAACAAAACAGGGGCTCTGCGGCTAAAACTAGTGATACCAGCAGCAGGGAGGCAGGCATGCAGGGAAATGGGAGGGAGGGAGGGAGGGAGGGAGGGAAGAAGGAAGGAAGGAAGGAAGGAAGGAAGGAAGGAAGGAAGGAAGGAAGGAAGGAAGGAAGGAAGGAAGGGAGAGAGGGAGGAATGGAATGGAATGGAATGGAATGGAATGGAATGGAATGGAATGGAATGGAATAAGGGAGGAAGAAGGAAGGAAAGGGAGGAGGAGGAGGGAGGAGGAGGGAGGAGAAAAGGAAAAATGGAAGGAGGAGGGAGGAATGGAATGGAATGGAATGGAATAAGGGAGAGAAGAGAAAAAGGAACGAAAGGGAGGAGGGAGGAAGGAAAAATGGAAGGAGGGAGGAGGAGGAAGGAATGGAATGGAATGGAATAAGGGAGAGAGAGAGAAAAGGAAGGAAGGAGGAGGAGGGAGGAGGAAGGAGGAAGGAAGGAAGGAAGGAAGGAAGGAAGGAAGGAAGGAAGGAAGGAAGAAAGGAAGGAAGGAAGAAAGGAAGGAAGGAGGGAAGGAAGGAAGGAAAAAGGGGGAGGGAGGGAGAGAGGGAGGGAGGAAGGAATGGAATAAGGGAGAGAAGAGAAAAAGGAAGGAAAGGGAGGGAGGGAGGGAGGGAGGGAGGGAGGGAGAAAGGAAAAAATGGAAGGGAGGGAGGGAGGAATGGAATGGAATGGAATAAGGGAGAGAAGAGAAAAAGGAAGGAAAGGGAGGAGGGAGGAGGGAGGAGGGAGGAGGAAAAATGGAAGGAGGAGGAAGAATGGAATGGAATGGAATAAGGAGAGAAGAGAAAAGGAAGGAAGGAGGAGGAGGGAGGAAGGAAGGAAGGAAGAAGGAAGGAAGAAGGAAGGAAGAAGGAAGGAAGGAAGGAAGGAAGGAAGGAAGGAAGGAAAGGAAGGAAGGAAGGAAAGAAGGAGAGAAGAGAAAAGGAAGGAAGGAGGAGGGAGGAGGAGGAGGAGGAGGAAGGAAGGAAGGAAGGAAGGAAGGAAAAATGGAAGGAGGGAGGAGGAAGGAATGGAATGGAATGGAATGGAATGGAATAAGGGAGAGAAGAGAAAAGGAAGGAAAGGGAGGGAGGAAGGAGGAGGGAGGGAGGGAGGGAAGAATGGAATGGAATAAGGGAGAGAAGAGAAAAAGGAAGGAAAGGGTTGAGGGAGGGAGGGAGGGAGAGAGGGAGGGAGGGAGGAAGGAAGGAAGGAAGGAAAAATTGGGAGGGAGGGAGGGAGGAAGGAGAAAAAAAAAAAGAAAGAGAAGAGAAGCCGTAAATTTCCTTAAAAGCTCTCTGCTCTTTAACGAAATTGACACTTTCCTCCATTTGCAAAATTACCGCCACGTAACAAGGGCAGACAAAGCATAAACCACCTGAAAGCTCTTTGCGCTGAAGGCCGTTTCCAGGCCGGGCCAGGCAGAAGCTCTTGGGGAGGTCACAGGGAGGGCAGGCGCAGATCCCCCCACCCGCCTCTCCTCCTCTCCTTCTGCTGGAGAATAGCTGCGTTTCGTTGGGCAGCCCCTTCTGGACACCCACCTAAGAGGACCCCCCCTGCCCCCCCAGGACAGACCCTCAAAGAAAGGAAGACCCGGCAAAAATACGGAAGATTGAAACACACGTTCCAAAAATGTCAAAGAGAAAAGGAAATGCAAATAGTCCTCGACTTACAACGGTCCATTTACTGACCATTGAAAGTCACAACGGCTGTGGAAAAAGGGACTTACAACCGGTTTTCACACTTACGACCATTGCAGCATCCCCGCGGTCACGTGATCCAAAATTCAGACAGGGTCGCAATGTCCCGGGATTACATGATCCCACGGTGACCTTCTGCCCTGCCTGGGGAAGCCAGAATCACTTAACGTTTCCGAGCTGAGTTTTGCCCCATTTAATGACCTTTCTTGCCGCAGTCGTTCAGTGAATCACTGCAAGCTGTTAAGTTAAGTCACACGGTTGTTAATTGAATCCGGATTCCCCGTTGACTTTGCTTGTGGGAGGGTCGCGAAAGGGGGCTCTCGTGACCCCCGGGACACTGCAACCGTCATAAGTAAGAGTCAGTTTGCCAAGCCTCTGAATTTTGATCACGCGACCGTTGAGATGTTGCAACGGTCGTAAGTGTGAAAAATGTTGCTTTTTTTTCAGTGCCGTTGTCACGTCAAACGATCACTAAATGAACGGTTGAATGTCAAGGACTTCCTGTACGCCATTCCTTGCAGCTCCTTTCTGGTGAATTCCTGCATGGATCAAGGAAGGGGTGGGTGAGGCAGGATGACCTCAAGGGTACCTTCCGGATTCAACAATGCCATGCAAATCCTGATAATAACTTCCTCTGCTGTTTTGTGTTCCCAGTGCATTTATTTTAATGATATCTTTATTCATATTAGCTCCTCGTTTCTGCACTCTTCTGTCATTATGACATTAGGGCTCTTTGGGAAAAAATACCCTCCATTGTCCTCCTGCGGTCGTTCGGGGATGAAAACATTCTGCTTTTATCTTCTCTGTTTGGAGCACAAGGGGAACGGCTGCAGCTCTTCGGGTTACAATTTTGAATCCGTTTTTTCTCTGAGCAAGGCTTCCTCAGCCGGGTGCCATTTCCAACCCTTTGCAACTGGCCTGCACCTCCGGGGCAGAGCAAAGCACCAGAACTGAAGAAGCTTCTTGGATGAGAAGTGAAACGTCTTCAAAGAAAAAACAAGAAAAGTCCAGTTGCCACCTGAAAAAGCACCTTTGGGACAACCATTTATTTATTATTTATTTATTTATTTTTCGTATTTTTATACCGCCCTTCTCTGAAGACTCAGGGCGGTGTACAGCAGAAATAAAACATAAATATCGAAACAAATTTAAAATACAATAATTAAGAATCTGATTCAATAAACTGAAGGATTAAAAATTTATAGGTAAAATTAATAAAATAGAATTAATTCCCTTAAAACCCCATTAAAACACCATGACTTGACATGATTAAAACCATGACCTGGATGACGGAGAATCTCTACAGAATTTTAGCTATACAATTTGGGATGAAGACCCTTGGAATGGTGTGGGAGGAGGAATGGATTTCCAGAGGGGAAAAAATTGCAGACTACAGGAACCATTTGCACCACTCAGGTGACCCTGAGGACACAGACAAACCTCCAAGTGGCCTCAAGGACCCTCTAAAAGGAATGCAAATGACCAGCTGTCTGCAAGGAGCGTAAATCCTTCCATTCCCCACCATCCAGTCAGAGCTGAAGAAGCTTCTTGGATCAGAAGCAAAATTTCTTCAAAAACCACACAGAAACTCCAGTTGCCTCTTGAAAAAGCCCCTTTGGGACAAAGCATGAATATTGCAAAGTGGGGGTGGGGGAGCCTCCAATTTTAATTCTGTAGCAATTCTATTCATGAGGAGAAAAGACAGGGGCTTATTCTCCCTCTTTGCAAAGCACAGAACCATGGGTTGGAATTCAAGGAAAGGCTCTGGAAGTTTTTAAAACATTATGGTGACAGAAAGAGTTCTTTAAGAGTGGAACCAGGGGTGAAATGCTCCGCGCGATCCGGTAGCGATGGTGGCTGCTGGTTCGGAGGACCGGTAGCAAAAATCCCTGGCCCCGCCCTCCCTGCCTCTGCTGAGCCGCACCATCTACAGAGGGTTTTTTTTTACTTTTAAAAGAAGGTTTTGCTTCAGCCGAAACCTGCCTTTAAAAGTAAAAAAATCCTGAGGATCCCGCCCCTCAGCTGAGATCGGCAGCCTTTAAACTTAGAAGAAAAAAAAAATTAAAGGCTACTCTGGGGATCTCACCTGAGTTTCTCAACAGCAGAACCTTAAAAAACATGTTTTCTGTAGAAAACATGTAGAAAAACTCCTTTTAAAAGAGTCTAACTAAGCCACTTACCTGATTACTGATCGACCTCATGGCTCTGCTCACAGCCGGAAAGTTTCGCTTTTAGCACTAGACTGAACTAATCTAAATTTAGCTAATCTATTTCACCACTGAGTGATTAATGCTGTCTGGCTGAGGAACTCTGGGAATTGAAGTCCACAATAAAATAAAATAAAATAAAATAAAATAAAATATTTGTGTAGCTTTCTGAGATTTGGTATGTTTCTGTAGTGTTTCACTCTAACTACACAAACACAAAATCTCAGAAAGCTGTATGTGGTATTTTGTGTGTGTGTGTGTGTCAGTTGTGTGTGTGTAAAGTGTGAAAGTTGGTTTTTGAGCTTTTTGTGGCTGTGTGAAGTGTGAAGTGCAGCTGCTTTTACATTGTGTGTGAGTCAGTTGTGTTGTGTTGTGTTGTGTGTGTGTAAAGTGTGAAAGTTGGTTTTTGGTACCTCTTATTGTTTTTTTGTACTTTGTTTATTATTTTTATTATTTATTGTTATTGGCCACACCCACCCAGTCATCTGGCCACCAAGCCACGCCCACAGAACTGGTAGGGAAAATTTTTAGATTTCACCCCTGAGTGGAACCAATTCCCTAGAAAACTGGTTTGTGCCCTTTTGATGGATGCATGCAAGGGGAAGTGGGATACTCAACTATTGGGGAGGGGATGCCTAATTTTGGAATCCTGGGCTGAGCCGGGGAGGGGGGGGTCAGACTAAATGCTCTCAAGGGTGATTTCTAATTGTAGGATTCTAAAACTCCTCTGTGAAAGTCAACCACAAAGAAGCAGGTGCATTAGAAGGCAAATTGCACAACACAAATTGCATGAAACACTTGAAGGTCTGTCACCAGGGGAAAGGGGTCAATTTATTCTTCAAAGCATTCAAGGGCAGGACACGAAGCAAGGGGTGGAAGATGGTGAGAACAGTTTAACAATGGAACAGAAGTTGCCTTCTGGAGTTGTGGGTGCTCCATCACGGGAGGTTTTCAGGAAGAGCCCGGACAACAGTCTGTGATGGTATAATAGCGATAGCAATAGTTCCTAGACTTATGTTCTGCTTTACAGTGCTTTTACAGCTGTCCCTAAGCTGTTTTCAGAGTCAGCTTCTTGCCTCCAACAATCTGGGTCCTCCTTTTATTAGCTTTGGAAGGATGGAAGCCAGAATCCACCTTGAACCGGTGTGGATCGAACTCCTAACAGTGAGCAGTGAGTTAGCTTGCAATTCTGCATTCTAACTATTGCACTACCACAGCTCAAAGATAGATAGATAGATAGATGGATGGATGGATGGATGGATGGATGGATGGATGGATGGACGGACAGCCAGATAGAACTTAGAACTAGCACTTAGACTTATATACCGCTTCACGGGGCTTTTATAGCCCTCTCTCAGTGGTTTCCAGAGTCAGCCTCTTGCCCCCAACAATCTGGGTCCTCCTTTTATTAGCTTTGGAAGGATGGAAGCCAGAGTCCACCTTGAACCGGTGTGGATCGAACTCCTGACAGTGAGCAGTGAGTTAGCTTGCAATTCTGCATTCTAACTATTGCACTACCACAGATCAAAGATAGATAGATAGATAGATAGATAGATAGATAGATAGATAGATAGATAGATAGATAGATAGATAGATAGATAGATAGATAGATAGATAGATAGATAGATAGATAGATAGATAGATAGACGGACAGACAGTCAGATAGAACTTAGAACTAGCACTTAGACTTATATACCGCTTCACGGTGTTTTTACAGCCCACTCTCAGTGGTTTCCAGAGTCAGCCTCTTGCCCCCAACAATCTGGGTCCTCATTTTACTCACCTTGGAAGGACGGAAGGCTGAGTCAATCTTGAGCCTGGTGAGATTCGATCTGCCAAACTGCTGGCAGCCAAAGTAATCAGCAGAAGTAGCCTGCAGTACTGCACTCTAACCATTGTGCCACCGCGGCTCATAAAGACTCCTGACCTGGTCAGAGGGTTGGAGTAGAAAACCTCTTGAGGCCGAGGCGAACGTCACATACTGTAACAACCGGTTCAGCCAGACTCAAAAATGTGAGTGCGCACACAGCATTGAAAAAACAGCAATTATATAGGATGTCATAGTGCCAGGGCGGGTGGGTGGGCCCAACTGTTGGTCGGAACTACCAGTTCGCTCGAACCGGTCCAAACTGGCAACAGCCCACAAGTGGTCTGAGGTCCCTTCCAGCCCTAGATTCTATAAGACAAATAGACAGATAAATAAGATAGAAGATGGATGGATGGACAGACGGACATTCAAATTAATGGAACAGCTTGCCTCTAGAAGTTGTGGATGTTCTATCACTGGAGGTTTTCAAGAAGAGTTTGGACAACTATTTGTCCAGGATGGTATATAGACTCCTGATCTGGTCAATGGGTTGGACTAGAAGACCTCCAAACGTCTCTTCCAGGCCTAGGATTCTATGAGGCAGATAAGTTGCATATGATAGATAGCCAACATAGAAGATGGATGGATGGACATCTATGGAGATTCTCAGTCATCCAGGTGATGGTGTTCCCATAGGTGCTTTTTCAAGAAGCACCTGGACTTTTTGGTTTTTCTTTGAAGACATTTTGCTTCTCATCCAAGAAGCTTCTTCAGCTCTGGATGGACACACAGATTAATCAATGGAACAGCTTGCCTCCTGGAGATATGGATGCTCCATCACTGGAGGTTTTCAAGAAGAACTTGGACAATCATTTGTCTGTGATGGTATAAAGGCTCCTGACGCAGTCAAGGCCTTGGACTAGAAGACCTTCCAGCCCTAGGATTCTATGAGATAGATAAGATGCATATGATAGCTAGAGAGACAATATAGAAGATGGATGAATGGATGGATAGATGGATGGATGGACATACTGATTAATCAGTTGAACAGCTTGCCTCCAGAAGTTGTGGATGCTCCATCAATGGAGGTTTTCAAGAAGAGATTGGACAACCATTTGACTTGGATAGTATAAGGACTCCCGCATTGGGCAGGGGGTTGAGCTAGAAGAATGAGCCCTAGGAGCCTATGAGATTTTTATTTATTTATTTATTTATTTATTTATTTATTTACATTTATATCCCGCCCTTCTCCGAAGACTCAGGGCGGCTTACAGTGTGTAAGGCAATAGTCTCATTCTATTTGTATATTTACAAAGTCAACTTATTGCCCCCCCAACAATCTGGGTCCTCATTTTACCTACCTTATAAAGGATGGAAGGCTGAGTCAACCTTGGGCCTGGTGGGACTAGAACCTGCAATAATTGCAGACCGCTGTGTTTTAATAACAGGCTATCTTACAGCCTGAGCCACTCAAGGACCCCTTCCAGCCCTAGGATTCTATGAGATAGATAAATACTTCCAGCCCTAGGATTCTATGAGATAGATAAAGAGAGGGAGGGAGGGAGGGAGGGAGGGAAAGAGAGAGAGAGAGAGAGAGAGAGAGAGAGAGAGAGAGAGAGAGAGAGGGACACACTAGGGATTTGTCTTGGTGCATATGCTCTCAGTGTACATAAAAGAAAAGATACATTCGTCAAGAATCATAAGGTATAATAATAATAATAATAATAATAATAATAATAATAATAATAATAATAATAATAATAATAATAATAATAATAATAATAATAATAATAATAATAAAAATAATAATTTAATTTGTATACCGCCTTCTCCGAAGGACTCAGGGCGGTGAACAGGCAAATAAAATAATACAATATATTACAATAAAACACATTTTAAAAACTTATTCAAAATAGCCTAAATTTAAAATACCATACAAAATATAAAATAAACCCCAATAAAATCCATATTTAAAACCCTATTTAAGCCAGTCCTGCTCGAAAGAATAGATATGTCTTCAGCTCATGCGAAAGGTCCGGAGGTCAGGAAGTTGTCAAGTCCTGGGGAAGCTCATTCCAGAGGGTAGGTGCCCCACAGAGAAGGCTCTCCCCTGGGGGTCGCCAGCCTACACTGTTTGGCTGACGGCACCCTGAGAAGACCCTCTCTATGGGAGCGCATCGCCGGTGGGAGGCATGTGGTAACAGAAGGCGGTCCCAAGATATCCCGGTCCTATGCCATGGAGCGCTTTAAAGGTGGTAACCAACACCTTGAAGTGCACTCGAAAACCACAGGTAGCCAGTGCAGCCTGCGAGGATCGGTGTTATATGGGAGCCACGAGTGGCTCCTCTATCACTGCGCGCATTCTGAACCAACTGTAGTCTCCGAGTGCACCTCAAGGGGAGCCCCATGTAGAGAGCATTGCAGTAGTCCAGGCGAGAAGTGACGAGGGCGTGAGTGACCGTGCATAAGGCATCCCGGTCTAGAAAGGGGCGCAACTGGCGGACCAGGCGAACCTGGTAAAAAGCTCTCCTGGAGACGGTCGCCAAGTGTTCTTCAAAAGACAACCGTCCATCCAGGAGAACACCCAGATTGCGCACCCTCTCCATCGGGGCCAATGACTCGCCCCCAACAGTCAGCGCCAGTTGCAGCTGACTGTACCGGGATGCCGGCATCCACAGCCACTCAGTCTTGGAGGGGTTGAGTTTGAGCCTGTTTCTCCCCATCCAGACCCGTACGGCCTCCAAACACCGAGACAGCACTTCGACAGCTTCATTGGGGTGGTCAGGGGTGGAAATGTACAGCTGGGTGTCATCCGACAGTTGGTAACCCACCCCAAAACCACTGATGACCTCACCCAGCGGCTTCATGTAGATGTTGAACAGGAGAGGCGAGAGAACCGACCCCTGTGGCACCCCACAAAGGAGGCGCCTCGAGGTCGATCTCTGCCCCCCTGCCAACACCGTCTGCGATCGGTCGGAGAGATAGGATGAGAACCACCGAAACATGGTGCCTCCCACTCCCAATCCCTCCAACCGTCGCAGCAGGATACCATGGTCGATGGTATCAAAAGCCGCTGAGAGATCTAGGAGAACCAGGGCAGAGGAATAACCCCTATCCCGGGCCCTCCAGAGGTCATCCACCAATGCGACCAAAGCTGTCTCCGTGCTGTACCCAGGTCGGAAGCCGGACTGGAACAGGTCTAGATAGACAGATTCATCCAGGTACTGGGGTAACTGATGTGCCATCACACTCTCAACAACCTTCGCCACAAAGCAAAGGTTGGAGACTGGACGGTAGTTGCCCAAAACAGCTGGGTCCAGGGAAGGCTTCTTGAGGAGAGGCGGTGGGAACAACACCCTCCCTCAAAGAAGCGTTGACAATCCCCTGGAGCCAGCCTCGTGTAACGTCCCGGGTGGCCAGCACCAGCCAGGAGGGACACGGGTCCAATAAACATGTGGTGGCATTCAGCCACCCCAGCAACCTGTCCATGTCCTCGGGAGCCACAGGATCAAACTCCTCCCAGATGGTCTCAACAAGACTAGCCTCCGTCTCCTCGCCCGGAACTACCCAATTTTGGTCCAAACCGTCCCGAAGCTGAGCGATTTTGTCAAACAGATACCTGCTGAAATCCTCAGCACAACCCTGTAAGAGGTCATCGCAACCCTCCTGGTGAAGGAGGGAGTGAGTCACCCTAAACAGGGAGGCTGGGCGGTTCTCTGCTGACGCAATGAGGGTAGAGACATAGGCCCACTTGGCCTCCCTCAATGCCACTAGATAGGTCTGAGTAAAAGACCTAACTAGTGTTCGGTCAGCTTCGGAACAGCTGGACCTCCAAGTGTTATTAAGTATAACACTTAATGATGGTCACAGGGAAACAGTCAATATAAATCTTAAAGATAGATTAGAAAAATAGATAGAGACAGTGTAGAAATAGATAGATAAGATTCATATGATAGATAGACAGACAAGATAGAAGATGGATGGATGGGTGGATGGATGGACGGACCAATGGAAATGGACAAATTAACCAATGGAATAGCTTGCCTCCAGAAGTGGTATAAAGATTCCTGATCTGGACAAGGGGTTGGATTAGAGGACTTCCAAGGTCTCTTTCAGTTCTAGGATTCTAGGAGATAGATAAGATGCATAGAATATAGATAGACAGATAAGATAAGATAGAAAATGGATGGATGGACATACTGATTAATCAGTTGAACAGCTTGCCTCCA
This sequence comes from Ahaetulla prasina, assembly GCF_028640845.1. Lineage (NCBI taxonomy): Eukaryota > Metazoa > Chordata > Lepidosauria > Squamata > Colubridae > Ahaetulla > Ahaetulla prasina. The sequence goes on along the minus strand of NC_080540.1, from coordinate 302,267,952 downwards.
GAAGTTGTGGATGCTCCATCACTGGAAGTTTTCGAGAAGAGACTGGACAGCCATTTGACTGGGATAGTATAAGGACTCCCGCATTGGGCAGGGGGTTGGCCTAGAAGACCTCCAAGGCCCCTTCCAGCCTTAGAATTCAACGATTCTGTCCCGATGCCCAATGGATTGGAGAGCTTTCTCAGCCAAGCCAGCCAGGAAATTTCTCTGCAAATGCTCCTCTGGCAAACAGAGCCCTTCTTCAGCTAGAAATCATCGCCAATGGTTTAATTATCCTGACCAGGCTGCTTATAATTGGACTTTTGGCCTTCTTCCTCAACCTTCATCTTGTTGGCAGCCGATTTGAAAGGTTTTAGGCCCATTGCTTTTATTGATTTTGCTTTTCTGCGTTGACTTGGCTGCTGAAAATGACTCGTAATAAACGATGATGAAGAATGAAGGAAGCTGGAGGTGTAAACCCATCCCAGCCTCCGCAGACAGGGAGTTTTCTACAGGCATTCTCCAGGCACATCAAACAATCGCTCCCAAGCCCAAATGCCAGATAGACTGATTTCCATGTGGTGGTACTGAATCTGGTTATCTTATTTAACAGGCTGTGCTGGGATTTGGAAGCAACTGACGTCTAGCCTCTTCGTTGGACATCTTCCCTTCAATGGGACAACCCACATCTCGACTCAGCCTGGCTGGGATTACAGTGGATTGAATAACAGAGTTGGAAAGGGAGCCTGGAGGCCTTCTAGACCAACCCTCTGCACAAGCAGAAAATCCTATACCAGTGATGGTGAACCTAGGGCACATGTGCCGGAAGTGGCATCCAGAGCCATCTCTCCGGGCACACCAGACACCGCCCGTTACTCTTCTGGGTTCCGCCGCACCGGCCAGCTGGTCTTTACGCACATGGGAGCACCGGAAACCAGAACAGCAGCTCCTTTGCGCATGCCAGGAAGCTGAGCTTCTGGTTTCCAGCGTCTGCATGCCGGTCTTCAGGCATGTGCACCACCGGAAACTGAGAACTGCTCTTCCTGTTTCCTCCACTCCTGAGTTTGCGCATCTGCGCTCCTGTTTCAGCACTCAGTGCCAAAAAAGTTCGCCAACAATGCCCTATAACATTCCAGACGAAAGGTTGTCCAATCTCTTCTCGAAAGCCTCCAGTGATGGAGCACCCATAACTTCTAGAGCAGCAGTTCTCAACCTGTGGGTCGGGACCCCATTGGGGGTCGAATGACGATTTGCCAGGGGTCGTCTAAGACCATCGGAAATATGGGAAGTATACTTGCGAGTCGAAGAATCGCGCTCCAATGGTTGACTCCACAAGCCAGCTGTAGGCTCTTCAAATCGCTAGCCGAATTCAGCTTCAGGCGCAATGAATTAAAAAAGAGAGAAATCTTTGCTCTGATGTCTCCCTCTCAAGCCAGCTGCAATCACTCCCAATCGCTAGCCTAATCTGGCTTCAGGCGCAATAAACTTAATAGGGGAGGAGTCTCCGCTTTAAGGCCTCTGTCCTCAAGGCAATCGCAAGCAGTTCAGATCGCTAGCCAACACGGCTTCAGGCACGATAAATTCAAAAAAACAGTTTGCCACTTTTTTTCCCCTTCTGCGGTTGGGGTCACCACATCATAAGGAATTGTATTAAAGGGGTCGCAGCACTATAAAGGTTGAGAACCACTGTTCTAGAGGCAAGTCATTCCACTGGTTAATTGTTCTCAGTGTCAGGAAATTTCTCCTTACTTCTAAGTTGGTTCTCTCCTTGATTAGTTTCCACCCATTGTTTCTTCTCCTGCCTTCTGGTGCTTTGGAAAACAGGTTGACCCCCTCTTCTTTGTAGCAGCCCCTCAAATATTGGAACATTGCTATTTTGTCCCCCCGGTTCTTCTTTTCACTAGACATACCTAGATCTTGCAACTGTTCTTCATATGTTTTAGCTTCCAGCCCCCTAATCAGTGGTGGGATTCAGCAGGTTCAAGCCAGTTAGGAAGAACTGATAGTTATAATAATAATAATAACAACAGAGTTGGAAAAGACCTTGGAGGTCTTCTAGTCCAACCCCCTGCCCAGGCAGGAAACCCTACACCATCTCAGACAAATGGTTATCCAACATTTTCTTAAAAATTTCCAGTGTTGGAGCATTCACAACTTCTGCAGGCAAGTTGTTCCACTTATTGATTGTTCTAACTGTCAGGAAATTTCTCCTTAGTTCTAAGTTGCTTCTTTCTTTGATCAGTTTCCACCCATTGCTTCTTGTTCTACCCTCAGGTGCTTTGGAGAACAGCCCGACTCCCTCTTCTTTGTGGCAACCCCTGAGATATTGGAACACAGCTATCATGTCTCCCCAGTCCTTCTTTTTATTAAACTAGACATACCCAGTTCCTGCAACCGTTCTTCATATGTTTTAGCCTCCAGTCCCCTCATCATCTTTGTTGCTCTTCTCTGCACTCTTTCTAGAGTCTCAACATCTTTTTTACATCGTGGCGACCAAAACTGAATGCAATATTCCAAGTGTGGCCTTACCAAGGCATTATAAAGTGGTACTAACATCTCACGTGATCTTGATTCTATCCGTCTGTTGATGCAGCCCAGAACTGTGTTGGCTTTTTTAGCAGCTGCTGCACACTGCTGGCTCATATCTAAATGGTTGTCCACTAGGACTCCAAGATCCCTCCAAGATCCCAAGAAGTTAAATTGCTGCCTGGCCCTGCCTCTCCCTGCCTCTTCCAGGAGTCCCCATCCCCCCATTTTGGCTGCCAGGTAAGAGCAGGGAGGCCTCCTAGGCCCAAAATAGGGTGCTAGGAGAATGGGGTGTCCCCCCGCCACCGCAATCCATTTTCACTCCCAGGAGGCTGCAGGGAAGCCTACTAGGCCCAAAACGTGGTGCGGGGGGGGGCACGTCCCCCCGTGGTCTGTTTTTGCTCCTAAGGGGGTGCAGGAGGCCGAGTGCTGTCTGTCACACACCCCTGGCCACACCCACGATGGCCACGCCCACCCAGTTGGTCATTAGGGCAGAGAACCGGTTGTTAAAATTATTTGAATCCCACCGCTGCCCCTAATCCTCTTTGTTGCTCTTCTCTGCACTCTTTCCAAAGTCTGGATATATTTTTTAGATTGTGGTGCCCAAAACTGGATGCAATATTGTTTTGTTTTGTTTTTCCTGTTATGGAGAAAGGGACTTGCAAATTTGGGGTTCTTTCTTCTATCCTTTTTCCCTGCCCAGCCTTCCTGAAAGAAGACCAAATAGTGTTGAATGGGCTTCAGCCTGCTAGAAATGAAAATGGCTGGAACTGAATGTGTCAATCTTCTTTTCTTTAACATGTATGAACTGTGGGGAAGTAATTAATGTTCTTGCCAATGCTTTAGGACAGGGGTCTCCAACCTTGGCAACTTTAAGCCTGGAGGACTTCAATGCCCAGAATCCCCCAGCCAGCTTTGCTGGCTGGGGATTCTGGGAGTTGACGTCCTCCAGGCTTAAAGTTGCCAAGGTTAGAAACCCCTGCTTTAGGATGCCTGAATTAAAATTAGGAAGCTAGGAAAAAATAGATCTTTGCATTCACAGTTTCAAATATGTTTTTGTGCTGCCCAGTTCTGCCCTTTTTGGAGATTAATTGCTCATTGTTTTATCTGACTAGCCTTTCTAAATTTTTTGACCATGCGCCCTTGTTTAAATTAAAAATAAAAACATGCGCTGATATTGTTCCAAGCAACTGTTTCTGTCAAAAGAAAACTGAGGATTAGCTGAGAAGAAATCTTTCGAGTCCTTAAATTAGGATTTTTATAGCTGAGCTGCTAAACTTGGTCCCACCACTAGATGGCAGCAAAAGATGCAGGGGCGGAAAATCTCAAATCTGCTGCCATCTAGAGGTGGGGCCAATAATAGCCACTATGGGAGCCATTTCGATCCAGGTTGCCCTTTTTCGTTCTCAATTGCTTTTTCTTGGATATTTTTGGTTTGGGGGGACATCTCACACATTTGATAGCATCCCTCTGGCAAACCCAGGGTGGGCTTTGTGGTTGAATAAGTGGGGAGGGGGCAGGAAATGCCACCAGTGCTGTCTGCTGGAACTGTAAATAGGTTTTGTGGGAAAAGACTGTGTGTGTGTGTGTGTGTGTGTGTGTGTGTGTGTGTGTGTGTATGTTTGTCAGTGTGTTGTAATAATCTTCAGAGACAGAATGGAACAAGGGTCTTCGGAAAACACACATGCACATAAACGACCAGTGCGGGTTAAAAAAACAACATTTGTGTACAGACCGTCCTCAACTTATGACCACAACTGGAACTGGAATTTCCATTGCCAAGGAAGGAAATTAAGTGAGTCATGGCCAATTTTATGACTTTTTTTTTTTTGCCCTGGTTGTTAAGTAAATCACTGCAGTTGTTAATTGAATCACTTGGTCATTAAGTGAATCCAGCTTCCCCCATTGCTTGTTGGAAGCTGGCTGGGAAAGTCCACAAATGGTGATCACGTGATCCCAGGACAGTGCAACCCTCTTGAATGTAAGTAGTCCTCGACTTACAACAGTTCATCTAGTGACTGTTCACAGTTACGACGGCACTGAAAAAAGTGACTTATGACCGTTTTTCACACTTACGACCATTGCAGCATCCCCATAGCCATGTGATCAAGATTCAAATGCTTGGCAATGGATTCATATTTATGACTGTTTCATGTGATCCCCCTGGTGCGACCTTCCGACATGCAAAGGGAAGCCAGATTCACTTAACAACCATCATATTAACTTAACCACTGCAGTGCTTCTCTTAACAACGGAAACATCATAAAAAGGGGCAAAAGTCACGTAACAACTGTCTCACTTAGCAACAGAAATGTTGGCCTCCATTATGGTTATATGTCAAGGGCTACCTATGCACGCTGGTTTCCGAGCACTTGAATTTCGATCATGCGACCGTTGGGATGCCGCATTGGTCATAAATGCGAGGACCAGTCCTGAGTCCTTCTTTTCAGGGCTGCTGTAACTTCAAACCGTCGCTAAACGGGTGGTCGTAAGTCGAGGACCATCTTTCTATCCCTTCCCATAAAAAAGGATGCCCCCAATAGAAAGTCACACGTGGAGCATGAAGATTTTTTTTTATTTTTTTTTACATTTATATCCCGCCTTTCTCCGAAGACTCAGGGCGGCTTACAGTGTGTAAGGCAATAGTCTTCATCCATTTGTATATTATATACAAAGTCAACTTTTATTGCCCCCAACAACAATCTGGGTCCTCATTTTACCTACCTTATAAAGGATGGAAGGCTGAGTCAACCTTGGGCCTGGTGGGACTTGAACCTGCAGTAATTGCAGGCTTTGTGTTCTTAATAACAGGCTTTACCAGCCTGCGCTATTCACCGGCTCCTTGGCATGCCTCCCTTTGTTCTCCTGGTAACACACACACACAAACACACACACACACACACACACACTCAGCACGTGGGTTGTAGATCTCTCTCCGCTCCCCACCTCGCCATGCATTTAAATTTCTTTCAAATGCTTCTGAGCCACACTGTAATTTCACTGGGGGAGTGTGTGTGTGTATGCGTTCAACCTGACCCCTATTATTCCAGAAGCTGTGACGGTTTTATTATTCTTTCCACACACAGAATTATGATGGGACATTGCAGCCTCTGGCTTGCTTAAAAGAAGTTTTGGAAAATGACACGCTGAGATCCACTTCCGAATGCGCTCAGGGCTCCACGCCTGAGGTGCCCCCATTGACATGCACGCGCACACACCGCACACCCAGCAAAGGCCCATATTTAATTCTGCCTCTTCCTCATCGTCTTCCTGGGGTTCTAAACCAGTGATTTTCAAACTTGGGCCTCTGGTGGCGCAACAGGCTAATGCAGCCTATTATTAACAGCAACTGCTTGCAATATTGCAGGTTCAAGTCCCACCAGGCCCAAGGTTGACTCAGCCTTCCATCCTTTATAAGGTAGGTAAAATGAGGACCCAGATTGTTGGGGGCAATTAGTTGACTTTGTATATAATATACAAATGGATGAAGACTATTGCTTGACACAATGTAAGCCGCCCTGAGTCTTCGGAGAAGGGCGGGATATAAATGCAAAAAAAAAACAAAAAACTTGCCAATTTGAAGGTGGGCGGACTTCAACTCCCAGAATTCCTCCAGGGAAGCATGAGAAAGGAGAAAGAGGAAAAGGAGGAGAAGAAGAAGAGGAAAAGGAGGAGAAGAAGAAGAAGAAGAAGAAGAGGAAAAGGAGGAGGAAGAGAAGAAAGGAGGAGAAGAAGAAGAAGAAGAAGAAGAAGAGGAAAAGGAGGAGAAAGAAGGAGGAACAGAAGGAGCACAGAGTAAAGAAAAGAGAAAAGGGAAGGGGAAGGGGAAGAGGAAGAGGAGGGGAAGAAAGGAGGGAGAGAGAGAGAGAGAGTAATAGAGAGATAAAGAGCAGGAGGAAAAGCAGGAGGAATAAGCACAAAGGAAATAAAATAAAACAGGAAGGGAAGACGAAGAAGAAGAGAAGAAGAAGAAGAAGAAGAGGAAAAGGAAGGAGAAATTGAAGCAGGAGGAAAAGCAGGAGGAAAAGGAGGAGAAGAAGAAGAAGAGGAAAAGGAAGAGAAGAAGGGAGAGATGGAGAAATGGGGAGAGGAAGTAAAGGAGGAAAAGGAGGAGGAAGAGAAGTACAGAGGAAAGGAAAAAGGAAAGGGAAGAGGAAGAGAAGGGGAAGAAAGGAGAGAGAGGGACAGAGAATTTTTATTGAAAAGTTTTAAAAAGCAAAACGTTTTCTCCCCAAAAATGGCTTCCCGGGTCAATCACAAGGTATTGTTATACATAAACCAAACATAGAATAAAATTTTCCTTCCAATCCAATTAACCTCATCCAAAGAAATCCCCATTACATAAAATAACTTCCTAATTATTCAAAGGCAATCTGATATTTCTTAATCTGATATCTGTTTTGTAGATAATCAATCCATTTTTTCCATTCAATTAAATATCTTTCCTGCGTATTGTCTTTTAAAAAAGCTGAGATTTTAGCCATCTCAGCCAAATTAGTAACTTTCAATATCCATTCTTCTATTGTAGGTATCTCTTCTTTCTTCCAGTATTGTCCAATCAACAGCCTTGCTGCTGTTATTAAATTCAGAATCAGTTTAGTCTCAATCCAGAGGGACAGAGAATTAAAGAATGAGAAAAAAGAGGAAGAGGAAGGAGAAGCAGCAGGAGGAGAAGGGAATGAGAACTAGAAAAATAAATGGAAATGGAGGAGGAGAAGAAGAAGAAAGGAGGGAGGGACGGGAGAGAGAAGGAGAAAGAGGAAAAGGAAGGAGAAATTGAAGCAGGAGGAGAAGGAGAAGGAGCTAGAAGACTGTTTCAACATCCCCAGGGTCACATGACCAAAATCCAGTTGCTTGGCAACTGGCTCATGATGGTTGACACGTCCCTGGGTCACATTATCTCCTTTTGCAACCATCTGATGAGCGAAGTCAATGGGGAAGCCAGATTCATTTAACAACCGGGTTACTACCTTATCAATTGCAGCGCTTCGCTTAACAACCATGGCAAGAAAGGCCATAAAACGGGGCAAAACTTACTTAACAACTGTCTCTCTGAGCAATAGAAATTTTGGGTTCAATTATGGTTGTAAGTCGAGGCACCCAGAGCAGCCCTACGCTCAACAACCCCTGCCTGGGACACAACAGGTCAACTTGGAGTCAAAAAGAGACGGAGGTGAATTTCAGCACCACGGAAAGCAACCGGCAATTGCGCTGATAAAAGATACCTGAGCTCAGCCTTTCAAACTCTGCTCATCTTCTGTCTAGACTCTTGCAATGAGCTCTACGTGGGGCTACCCTTGAGAAGTGTCCAGAAGCTTCAGCCGTTGCAGAAAGCGGCCACCCTGAGGACACAGATAAACCTTCAAATGACCTCAATGACCCTCTGAAAGGATGCAAATGACCAGCTGTCTGCAAGGACCTCAGCGTAGTACATAAAACCATCTGCTACAACGTCCTACCTGTCAATGACTACTTCAGCTTCAACCACAACAATACACGAGCACACAATAGATACAAACTCAAGATAAACCGCTCCAAACTCGATTGCAGAAAATATGACTTCAGCAACACAGTGGTCAATGCCTGGAATGCACTATCTGACTCTGTAGTTTCTTCCCCAAATCCCCAAAACTTTAACCTTAGACTGTCTACTGTTGACCTCACCCCATTCCTAAGAGGTCTGTAAGGGGCGTGCATAAGAGCACCAGCGTGCCTTCCGTCCCTGTCCTATTGTTCCCTTTTTATTTGTATCCATTTCCTGTACTCATAATCATGTTTATACTTGTATCTGTTATCTAATACATGCTTGATGAAAATAAATAAATAAAAATAATAAATAAAATAAATAAATCCTTCCCTTCCCCACCATCCAGTCAGAGCTCAAGAAGCTTCTTAAATGAGAAGAGAAACATTTTCAGAGAAAACACCAAGAATGTCAAGTTACCTTTTTTATTGGGAGGGGACGCCTTTGTGACAACCATGACCTGGATGATGGAGAACCTTCATAGACAACCGGCAGTTGTGCTGATAAAAAATATCTTGGCTCAGTCTTTCAAGCTCTGGTCATCTCCTGTCTAGATTATTGCAATGAGCTCTATGTGGGGCTACCTGTTGTGTCTGCGCCCCCCGAGCCGGGCCTCCTGCCAGAAAGTGACTTGGAAAGTGAGGGGGAAGGGCCGTCAGGATTTACCTCAGGAGCACCGGCTTCCCTGGCTCAGCTCCAGGAGCCAGAGGCAGGCCAGGTGGAGGAGATAACGAGGCCTCCATCCCCTGACTCTTTCCCCCCCCCAGGCCACGCCTCCAGACCTGGCTGATGGCAATCAGGCCTGGCTGGACCCTGGGTTTTGTAGGCAGGAGAGGCGGGAACAACAGAAGCAGGTGTGGGGCAGGCCTAGGAAGTGCTGAGTCATGGAGCCACACCCCATAGGATATAAAGGCAGCAAGAACTGCTGTGCCTTTTCGTAGCAGGCAAATCAACTGATTAACTAAGAGCTGAGGTTTGTTCCTGGGTGACTCATCAGCGTCGAGGGAGATAACAGAGACACTTGGCAGACGTTCGCTATTCTGCTGCCAGAGCTGATAGTGCCGGGTAATTAAGCCATCACTCGGACGGAGGCGAAGGGGGGACAGAACACTACTCTTGAGAAGTGTCCAGAAGCTTCATCCGTTGCAGAATGCAACCACGTGGGCACACTTGGGTATCCAAAGAAGTGTTGATGTATTACTTTTGCTCCACGAACTGGATTGGGTTCCAGTTTGCTTCTGGGTCCAGTACAAGGTGTGGATTGTGACCTGTACACAACATGGGGCCAGCCTACCTATGAGACAATTTTCGCCCCATTACATCAACCCATCCCACCTGCTTAGGTAGGGAAGGCATGTCGCAAACCCCATTAATTAAAGACCTCCTACTGGGGGGGTCCAGGAAGAAAGCCTTCTCTGTCATTGCCCCCACCCTGTGGAATATTCTCTCCCAGAGATGAAGCAGCCCCCCTCCTGTCCTTCCAAAAAGGAATTAAAACACCCCAATGAGGCTGTTGAAGTGATGTCCCAGTGTCTGGAGGCCGTACAGGTCTGGATGGGGAGAAACAGACTCAGGCTCAATCCCACCAAGACCGAGTGGCTGTGGATGCCGGCAATATTGCTGACTGTTGGGGGCGAGTCGTTGGCCCCCACGGAGAGGGCTCGCAATCTGGACGTACGGATGTCTTTAGAAGAACATATGACGGCCGTCGCCAGGGGGGCTTTTTATCAGGTTCGCCTGATACGCCAGTTGCGCCCCTTTCTTGATTGGGCTTCCTTGTGCACAGTCACTCATGCCCTGGTTACATCCTGCCTGGACTACTGTAATGCTCTCTACATGGGGCTCCCCTTGAAGGGTACCCGGAGGCTTCAAATGGTCCAGAATGCAGCTGCGTGGGTGATAGAGGGAGCACCTCGTGGCTCCCATGTGACACCTCTCCTGCGCAGTCTGCACTGGCTCCCAGTGATCTTCCGGATCCAATTCAAGGTGCTTGTTATCACCTTTAAAGCGCTCCATGGCTTAGGACCGGGATATCTACGGGACCGCCTACTGCCACCAGTAGCCTCCCACCGACCAGTGCGCTCTCACAGAGAGGGCCTCCTTCGGATACCGTCAGCCAAACAATGTCAGCTGGCGACCTCCAGGGGGAGAGCCTTCTCTGTGGGGGCTCCTGCCCTCTGGAATGAGCTGCCTCCGGGGCTTCGTCAACTCCCCGACCTCTGGACCTTTGCCACGAGCTGAAGACGTTGTTTCGACGTGCAGGACTAGCTTAAACGTAGTATTAAATTGGGGTTTTACACTGGGGTTTTTAAATGGGCTTTTTAATCGTATTTAAAAATTTTAGGCCATATAGCGAATTAGTTTTTTATACTGTTTTTAACCTGTATTATGTGTATTGTGGTTTTTACTGGCTGTGAACCGCCCTGAGTCCTTCGGGAGAAGGGCAGTATACAAATGTAATAAATAAAATAAATAATAAATAAATAAAACATGTGTCAGATCCATGAATCTGCCATTCCTCAAGGGGGAAGAGGGGGTCCCTGCATTTTTTATTGCATTTATGCTTTATTGCTTTCTCTCCAATATGTCCAATATGATTTATATTTTCTAGCCTGGCGCCTAGGTGGCCTGGCATTTTCTCATCTCTTGGGGAATGTAAGGGCCGTGGGGATTCCATCCAGTGGTGAAATGTAAAATTTGTTACTACCAGTTCTGTGGGTGTGGCTTGGTGGTGGGGGGGGTAATGTCACTGGGTAGGTGTGGCCAATTTTTTTTTCTCTTTTAAAAGCATTTTTTCTACAATCTCTTTGGCCAAAGAGGTTGTTTAAAAATGCTTTTAAAAGGCTCTGACGTCAGAGGCTTTTCTTTTCTTTTAAAAGCATTTTTCTTTTGGTCTTTAAAAGAAAAAGAAAAAGGCTCTGATGATCAGGCAACTCAGCTGGGATCGTCAGAGCCTTTTAAAAATTTCCTGACAGTTAGAACAATTAATCATTTCATTTCATTTCATTGATTAAATTTCTATACCGCTCTTCTCCCGAAGGACTCAGGACAGTTTACAGCCAATAAAACATAATTTATAAACAGACTTAAAATACAGTATAAAAATCTAATTCTATTAGGCCAATATCAATTAAAAATTATGCTGAAACAATACTAAAACCCCATTTAAAACAATAATAACTTAGGCCAACCCTGCACGTTGGAATAAAAAAGTCTTGAGCTCGCGACGGAAGGTCCGGAGATCGGGGAATAATTGTAACCGCGGAGGAAGCTCAGTGGAACAACTTGCCTGCAGAAGTTGTAAATGCTCCAACACTGGAAATCTTTAAGAAAATGTTGGATAACCATCTGTCTGAGATGGTGTAGGGTTTCCTGCCTGTGCAGGGGGTTGGACTAGAAGGCCTCCACGGTCCCTTCCAACTCTGATATTATTATTATTATAAAAGCATTTTTACAGCCTCTTCGGCTGAAGAGTTTATAGAAAAAATGCTTTTAAAAGGCTCTGACGATCTCAGCCAAGCCATTCGATCATCAGAGGCTTTTTAAAAAAACTTTTAAAAGCATTTTTTGGGCTGAAGAAAAAATGCTTTTAAAAGTTTAAAAAAACCCTCTGATGATCACACAGCTCAGCTGCGCATTGGGGGAGGGCAGGGATTTTTGATGTCGGTTCTCCGAACCACGCACTTCCATCGCTACCGGATTGGGAGATCCGATCCGAACTGGGAGACTTTCATCCCTGATTCCATCCCTCAAGAGAGAGAGAGAGAGAGGGAGAGAGAAAGAGAGAGAGAGAGAGAAGGATGACCCTGAGAAATTTTCCCTTATCACTTTCCCAGAGGGGCCAGGACAATAACATCTTCGCACCTATGGATTGGCTGAATCCACATCGGACTGTTGGGAGGTGTTTCTAATGCCTTTATTCTAACTGCATGGCCTGAGGCAGTGGTGGGTTTCAAAAAAAAATTACTACCGGTTCTGTGGGCGTGGCTTGGTGGGCGTGGCTTGGTGGGCGTGGCATGGGAAGGATACTGCAAAATCCCCATTTCCAACTGATCAGCTGGGACTCGGGAGGCAGAGACTAGATGGGGGGCAGGGCCAGTCAGAATTTTTACTACCGGTTCTCCTAACTACTCAAAATTTCTGCTACCGGTTCTCCAGAACTGGTCAGAACCTGCTGAAACCCACCTCTGGCCTGAGGGCTCTCAGAGCCTGCTTTCTTTTCGCCCTGCTGTCACCTCTATTCAATAAAAGGTTCTTTTTGAAATGCCAAGTTTCAAGAGTCTTTAGTTTCTTGAATAAGGGAGAGAGGCCAGGCCTTACAAGATGACTCTATGGCAGAGGTGAAATTCACTTACCTTATGGAAGGGTTTTTCCTAAAGTCTACCACCATTTCACTCAAAACCGTAGAAATGGTGGTAGACTTTAGGAAAAACCCTTCCATACGTCCACCTCTCACAATACTTGACAACACAGTATCAACAGTAGAAACCTTCAAATTTCTGGGTTCTATCATATCGCAAGATCTCAAATGGACAGCTAACATCAAAAACATCATTAAAAAAGGACAACAAAGAATGTTCTTTCTGCGCCAACTCAGTAAGCTCAAACTGCCCAAGGAGCTGCTGATCCAATTCTACAGAGGAATTATTGAGTCTGTCATTTGCACCTCTATAACTGTCTGGTTCGGTTCTGCAACCCAACAAGAAAAACACAGACTTCAGAGGATAATTAGAACTGCAGAAAAAATAATTGCTACCAACTTGCCTTCCATTGAGGACCTGTATACTGCACGAATCAAGAAGAGGGCCGTGAAAATATTTGCAGATCCTCGCATCCTGGACAAAACTGTTTCAACTCCTACCTCAAAACGACGCTATAGAGCACTGCACACCAGAACAACTAGACACAAGAACAGTTTTTCCTGAAGGCCATCACTCTGCTAAACAAATAATTCCTCAACACTGTCAGACTATTTACTGAATCTGCACTACTATTAATCGCTTCATAGTTCCCATCACCGATCTCTTTCCACTTATGACTGTATGACTATAACTTGTTGCTGGCAATCCTTATGATTTATATTGATATATTGATCATCAATTGTGTTGTAAATGTTGTACCTTGATGAACGATCTTTTCTTTTAAAAGCATTTTTGAAATGCCAAGTTTCAAGAGTCTTTAGTTTCTTGAATAAGGGAGAGAGGCCGGGCCTTACAAGATGACTCTATGGCAGGGGTGAAATTCACTTACCTTCCCTATCGGTTCACAAATGTGCGCTCGCCGCGCATGCGCAAAGCCTTCTGAGATGCTTAAAATCATCACAAAAAGGCGACATCATGACATCTGAGTGGGTGGGCGGAGCCTCCCGGAGCCACCTCTACCAGTTTGCCCAAACCGGATAGAACTGGCTGAATTTCACCCCTGCTGTATGACCATGTGTGGGGAGCCCAGAAGGACCACACATCTGTGGGGCTGGCTGGTGCCCTGTGAGTCCTCCTTTCGCCTCTTAACTCATTCCAACAGTATTTAATCATCCTTGCCACTTTCCACATTTTTAACTTTTTTATACGCTATTTTTATATGCCAGCGTGTTATCGTACACAACCCAGGGTCCCTCTCTGAGAGAGAAGGGCAGGAGAAAATAAATCAAGAGAGTGAAAGAATAAATAAACATCCCGGTGCCTTTTTTCCCCCAACCCATTTTGCACTTGGGGGAAAAGAAAGAATGAATCCCTACCAGGCAGGGAGTCTTGCCAAGCAACGTTTTGAGACAAAAAGAGCTTTGCAGCTCTCCCCAGGAACCCAAACAGACATCTGAGTTCAGGGCTTCAATCGGGCCTAGCAGAATTCACTGCGGTCCTCACGTCTCACCAGCCAGGGATGCGAAGAAGAGTAGATAAGAAGAGTTTACCATCGATTCATCTCGGCTTGATGTTCGCAGGGGCTGGGCGCATCAGATATGGGAACTGTCACTTTTCGGCAGAGCGGTGTGCTTTGCCATGCGTTCCGCTCCTTTGCTAACTTTTTTTTTTTTTCCTTGCTCAAAATGTCATTTTGAGAATGAAACAAGCAGAACGGAGACAAACAAATCCCTTCAACTCTCACGGGCCCAAAAGCAGAGGCGAAGAGGCTCAGTGAGAGAAGGAAGGAAAAGCTGTGTTTGCTTGGCCCACCGACACCCCCCCCACACACACACACACGCCCAAGGGGTTGCCCTGATGAAAAGGGCAGGCGGGAGTTCTCCGGGGTTTTTAACAACACGGGGGTCGGTACACACAACGTTAGAAGCTGGGTTGATGCTAACATGGGAGGGAGAGGGGCTACTTTAGTATGGGGTAAATCCAGCCTCTTTGGTTAATTTATAGCGAAGTGTATTGTGCAAATGCAGAACAGAGGTGAATTTGATAACCAGATCTATCATCTTCAGTCTGTTTGTCTCTCTGTTTTTATCTATCTATCTATCTCATCTATCTATCTATCTATCTATCTATCTATCTATCTATCTATCTATCTATCTGTCTGTCTGTCTATCTGTCTGTCTGTCTATCTGTCTATTTATCTATCTATCCATATCTATCTATCATCTTATATCTCTACCTATCTATCTATCTATCTCTCTCAATCTATCTCTATTTATCATCTATCTATCCTGTTGCGGGAATTCGAGGGCGTTTTTCAAGACAGCCTGGGCAAGTACGTGGGGACCCCCATTTCATTCAATTTAGACCCCCAGGTAGCACCGATTAGACTAAAAGCAGGAGGGTTCCGTTCGCTCTCAAACTGTTGTGACCCAGGTTCCTGGACCCGGACTCCTGGACTCAGATGATTCAGAAAGTGAGGGAGAAGACCTGGCAAGCCCTGTTTCTCTTGAGCCCTTTCCCTCCCTGGCACCCACTCAAAGGGAGGAGGAGGGGCCGGCAAGACCTGATTCCCTGGAGCCTTCTTCTGATTTGGCAACGCCCCAAGAACAGTTTTGGAGTGATGCAAGACTGCACAGACGTGATCGGCGTGCGCAGCAGCGGAAGAGTTGGGACAAAGCCAAGTCATAATTGTCATGCAGTGACATCTGCAGAGACTATAAATAGGAGGCGGGACTTCCTGGTTTTTTGTCTTGGACAAAGCAATGAATTGGCGCGGGCTAACTTTCTCAATGGAGGGAAGAATATATTCGTGAGTAATTCTGGCCTTATCTATAATTTCCTCGTTATCTCCAGAAACTTGGCAGGCCCGTGGGTAGACGTGGCCAGGACATATATCTATGTAAATAAAAGGAGAAAAGAAGGCCTCTAACTGACTCTTTGCTGGGAGTATTGGGGGGAGGGAAACAGAACACAAACCCAAAATTGACAGGGAATTAGACAAACTAGTAAACCAGGGAATCCTAGTCCCCGTCGACCATGCAAAATGGGAGACACCAATAGTGTCGTGTCCCACTCCTCCGCTGACGGCCGGGTCAGGGAAATCCGAATCAGGCGTGCCTCTGCAGCTCTGCCCAAAGTCCTAGCAAAGTCCTCAGAGCAGGCAGGAGACCAGAAAGTGACTTCAGCAAGATAAGTTCGACTTTGCCTGATTCAGAGACTGCCAGAAAGCAGATCCTTTATATAGGCCATGGGGTGTGGCTCCATGACTCAGCACTCATTAAGGCCTGCTCCTCCCTTCCTTCTGTTGCCTCTGCCTATCCAGTCTTCTGATGCGAGGGTCACTCCAATCAGCAGCTGTTGGAAATAAACTTTCCTCAGGCTCACATGCTGTGGAGGAGGGGGAGGGGTCTAGCTGCTCCGTTTGCCTGGGCATGGAGCCAGGGCTGGGGCCGGGGGGTGCTCCCTCCTCTGCAGCCTGCTTGGGCATGGAGCCAGGGCTGGGACCGGGAGGTGCCCCCTCCTCTTCAGCTTGTCTGAGCATGGAGCCAGGACTGGGGCCAGGAGGCATACATTCCTCCGTGTTCGGGAGCAGATAAGAAGGCCCCGGCTGCTTTGAGAGCGGGCAAGACACAACAAATAGTGACCCCAGTCAAACCGGACGGATCTGTCCGTATTTGTGCTGACTATAAGGCAATGCTTAACAAGGTATTGCAAAAGAGTGCTTACCCTGTCCCCATCGTACAGCATTTGTTGCACTCATTAGGGCAGGGACAGGTTTTTGCCAAACTCGATCTGGCACAGGCCTACCAACAGTTACCAGTTGATGATGAAACAGCTGAAGCACAGACAATTGTCACACACAGGGGCGCTTTTAAATGCACTCGACTTCAATTCGGAGTTAGTGTAGCCCCTGAGTTATTCCAAAACCTCATGGAACGGCTCCTACAGGGTCTACCGGGAGTAGTCCCATATTTTGACGATGTATTAATATCAGCCACAAATCTGGAAGAGTTAAGGGTCAAATTGCGAAAGGTTTTGGAAATTTTCAGGACTGCGGGGCTTAAGGTTAAACTCAACAAATGCCATATCGGAGTAGAATCAGTAGAATTCTTGGGTTATCGGATAGATAAGGAAGGCATCCACCCCACGGAGAGCAAGGTGCGAGCCATTAGGAAGGCTCCACCCCCAAAAAACAAAGCAGAATTACAAGCATTTTTGGGGCTCGTAAACTTCTATGCAGTATTTTTAAAAAATAAGGCAACGGTAGCCGAACCACTACACAAGCTGCTAGCAAAAAACTCTGTCTGGACATGGGGCAGGGTTGAGGCAAAGGCGTTCGAAGGTGTTAAGAGACTATTGACACCAAGCTGGCAGGAATAGCCAACACTCCAGAAGATAGGCTCAAGTTACAGAAAGATCTTGACAGACTTGAACATTGGGTGCTATCTAACAAAATGAAATTCAACAGTGAAAAAAGTAAGGTTCTACATTTAGGCCAAAAAAACAAAATGCACCAGTACCATATATGTGGTACCTTGCTCAATAGTAGTACCTGTGAGAGGGATCTTGGAGTCCTAGTGGAAAACCATTTAGATATGAGCCAGCAGTGTGCAGCAGCTGTTAAAAAAGCCAACACAGTTCTGGGCTGCATAAACAGAGGGATAGAATCAAGATCACTTGAAGTGTTAGTACCACTTTATAATGCCTTGGTAAGGCCACACTTGGAATATTGCATCCAGTTTTGGTCGCCACGATGTAAAAAAGATGTTGAGACTCTAGAAAGAGTGCAGAGAAGAGCAACAAAGATGATTAGGGGACTGGAGGATAAAACATATGAAGAACGGTTGCAGGAACTGGGTATGTCTAGTTTAACAAAAAGAAGGACTAGGGGAGACATGATAGCTGTGTTCCAATATCTCAGGGGCTGCCACAAAGAAGAGGGAGTCAGGCTGTTCTCCAAAGCACCTGAGGGTAGAACAAGAAGCAATGGGTGGAAACTAATCAAAGAGAGAAGCAACTTAGAACTAAGGAGAAATTTCCTGACAGTTAGAACAATTAATAAGTGGAACGACTTGCCTTCAGAAATTGTGAATGCTCCAACACTGGAAATTTTTAAGAAAATGTTGGATAACCATCTGACTGAGATGGTGTAGGGTTTCCTGCCTGGGCAGGGGGTTGGACTAGAAGGCCTCCAAGGTCCCTTCCAACTCTGATGTTATGTTATGTTATGTTATGTTATTGTCCAGCGACAGCCTTTTAATACAGTATAATGGGACAATGCCATTAGTATTGGTATGTGATGCCTCACCCTATGGGGTAGGAGCTGTCCTCAGCCACAAGTTACCGAACGGTTCAGAAGCCCCTATCGCATATTTTTCCCGCACGTTGTCAACAACAGAAAGGAACTATAGCCAACTAGACCGGGAGGCGCTTGCCATAGTCTCAGGGGTAAAGAAATTCCACGAGTATCTGTTTGGGTGGCGATTTGAAATAGTTACAGACCACAGACCATTATTGGGACTCTTGGCAGGGGACCGTCCAACACCGGTTGCATTATCGCCCAGGCTGACCCGTTGGACTATTTTCCTGGCAGCATACTCGTACCGACTGTCTCACCGACCGGGCAAAGACTTGGGACATGCAGATGCTCTAAGTAGATGCCCTTTGCCAGAAACTATTGAAGACCCAACCCCAGGGACACCGGTATTGCTAATTGACTCCCTGGACTCTGGCCCGGTCACATCCACAGAAGTGACTAGGGCATCCTACAAAGATATTATTGCCCGGACTGTAATCGGCTGGGTGCAGAGGGGATGGCCAACTGCACCGGGAGAACGTTTTAAAGAGTTTACCAAAAAGCGTTCAGAACTGTCGGTACAAGGGGGTTGTTTGTTATGGGGGGATAGAGTGGTTATTCCAGAGAAATTACGAGGGCGTGTATTGGAATTATTACATGTGGGCCACCCAGGGATTGTGAGGATGAAAAGTCTAGTGAGAAGCTATGTGTGGTGGCCACAAATGGACAAAGACATTAGCGACTGGGTGGGGAAATGCCAAGTTTGTCAAGAATCAAGACCACTTCCCCCTACAGCCCCTATAAGGGAATGGGAAAAACCCCAAGGACCTTGGTCAAGGATCCACATAGATTTTTCAGGCCTTTTCATGGGCAGATCTTCTTGATTGTGGTAGATGCCTATTCGAAGTGGTTGGAAATTATACTCGTGAAAACCACAACAGCTGAAGCCGTAATTACAGTTTTGTGGCGACTATTTGTGACACACGGGTTGCCCGACACCATAGTGCCTGATAACGGCCCACAATTCATGGCCACACAGTTTGAGGGGTACTTGGCCAGGGAGGGCATCCGACATGCCCTCTCGGCACCTTTCCATCCGGCGACGAATGGACTTGCAGAACGTTTTGTGCGCAGTGCCAAGGAAGCGCTATCCAGAATTAGCCCAGGAGATTGGCAATCCAAAATTGACACCTTCCTGGCAGTCCAACATAGAACACCCTGTGTGGCCACCAGCTGCAGCCCATCGGAGTTACTAATGGGAAGGAGACTCCGGTGCCCCTTAGATCGGTTAAACCCAACATACTCCCCTGATGGGTACCAGAATACGCGGGATAAAACCAGAATGATGACCACGGGTGACCTGCTATGGGCTCACAACTACAGTGAGGGTCCAGCGTGGCTAAAGGGAACAATTGTAGGAGTGACAGGCCCAAAATCATATTTAGTAGACATGGGGGATGGCCGAGTGTGGAAACGCCACATAGATCAATTACGAAAAAGAATGCAAAACGATCCAGAGACCAAACAGCCAGACTTTGACTACCAAATATTTGAACCAACAGCTAGCTCAATCCCGAGGTGATCGGAGGACTTAGCTGAATCAGAGGAAGTCCAGCGATGCCAACCGGCTCCTCCAGAGGACAGCAGGGACGACTCTGCCAATAATCCAGGGCCGGAGGGCCCAGAGGAGGAGCTGGGAGGAACAAACAGTCCCTCCGACCAGCTCGACTCCCTCCCAGGGAATGATTTGCGCAGGTCAGAAAGAGTTAGGAGACGCCCTGTCTACCTGCGTGACTACGTGGAGAAATAACATGTAAATTTTATGTAAATAATGGGCTAAATGTGTTCTGGGAGGGGAGGAGTGTAATGTATTTGAAATTTTGGAGGGAAATTTGGGCGGGAAAATACACGTTGCTGATTGGCTGGTGCCTCAGCCAAAATACTATATAAAGAGAGGTATTTGCCTGTTGGCTTTTGCTGGGTTTCACAATAAACTAAAGAGCTGTTGTCACTTGCATTGTCTCCTGCCTCTTCATTGCCCAAACTTAACACTATCTATCTATCTCATCTATCTCTATATCTCTATCTATTTATCTATCAATCTAACTACCAATCTATCTCTATCTATCTGTCAATTTATTTATTTATTTATTTATTATTTTGATTTATATACTGCCCTTCTCCCGAAGGACTCAGGGCAGTTTACAGCAAGGTAAAAACAAGAATACAAAAATTAAAACATTATTAAAAAACTGATTCAATTTGGGTAAAAATAATTAAAACTCTAATAAAACTCTAATAAAAACCCCATTATTAGGCCAGCCCTGCGCGGTGGAACAAAAATGTCTTGAGCTCGCGTCGAAAGGTCCGGAGGTCAGGGAGTCGACGTATCCCTGGAGGAAACTCGTTCCAGAGGGTAGGAGCCCCCACAGAGAAGGCCCTCCCCCTGGGGGTCACCAGTCGACATTGTCTAACCGACGGCACCCTGAGGAGACCCTCCCTGTGGGAGTGCACAGGTCGATGGGAGGCAATCGGTGGCAACAGGTGGTCTCGTAAATAACCGGTCCTAAGCCATGGAGCGCTTTAAAGGTGGTAACCAACACCTTGAATTGCACCCGAAAGACCACCGGCAGCCAGTGCAGCTTGCGCAGGAGAGGTGTTACATGGGAACCTCGGGTTGCTCCCTCTACTACCCGCGCAGCCGCATTCTGGACCAGTTGGAGCCTCCGGGTGTTCTTCAAGGGGAGCCCCATGTAGACAGCATTGCAGTAGTCCAGGCGGGAAGTGACGAGGGCATGAGTGACAGTGCATAAGGAATCCCGGTCTAGGAAAGGACGCAGCTGGCGTATCAGGCGAACCTGATAAAATGCTCCCCTGGAGACGGCATCATATGCTCTTCTAAAGACAGCCGTACATCCAGGAGGACGCCTAGATTGCGGACCCTTTCCATGGGGGCCAATGTCTCGCCCCCTACAGTCAGCGATGGAGTCAGCTGACTGTACTGGGAAGCCGGCATCCACAGCCACTCAGTCTTGGTGGGGTTGAGTCGAAGCCTGTTCTTCCCCATCCAGACCCACATGGCTTCCAGACATTGGGACATCACTTCAATGGCTTCATTGGGGTGGTTAGGGGTGGAAATGTACAGCTGTGTATCATCAGCGTACAGATGACATCACACCTCAAAACCACGGATGATCTCACCTAGCGGCTTCATATAGATGTTGAACAGGAAAGGTGAGAGAACCAACCCCTGTGGCACCCCACACATGAGGCGCCTCGCGGTCGAACTCTGCCCCCCTGCCAGCACCGTCTGCAAACGGTCAGAGAGATAGGAGGAGAACCACCGAAAGACGGTTCCCCCCACTCCCAACCCCTCCAGCAGTCGCAGCAGGATACCATGGTCGATGGTATCAAAAGCCGCAGATAGATCTAATAGGACCAGGGCAGAGGAACAACCCCTGTCCCGGGCCCGCCAGAGATCATCAACCAACGCGACCAAAGCCGTCTCCGTGCTGTACCCAGGCCAAAAGCCGGACTGGAACGGGTCCAGATAGACAGTTTCATCCAGGTAAGACAGTTTCATCCAGATAGACAGTTTCATCCAATATCTATCTATCATCTATATATCTATATCTATCTACCTATTATCTGTCTGTCTGTCTATCTATCTATCTTTATCAGCTATTTCTATCTATCTCTATGGATCTATTTATAAAAAAATATATAGCTGTCCAACTCACAAGGATTCTGGGCAGCTTACAGAAATAAAACAACCAAAAAAACTCCCAGCCGACATACAGGACTGGGGGGACCGATGCTGGCGCGTCCTAGGCTCGGCGGGGTTCGGAGGCCACAGGCCGCGGCCATTAATTTGGTCGTCGCCTGGGCCGCTGTGCCCGGTGACACCGGGGCTTTGGATTTATAATTGCAGCAGCCTGGTGGTGAACAGGGAACGGAGAAGAATTGAGGAATGAAGAAGGGAAGGGGATATCGGCAAACGTGAGTGGAGTACTCCGGAGTGCGGGGGGGTTTTTTCTCCCCTGCGACTGGAAGGAGTACGAATCACTTTGGAGAGAGGAGAACTTAAAATAACAAGATTACCGGTTTTGTGGAGCTCTGGAGAGAAGAGGTGATGGAGAAATTTATGAGTCAGGGTTTGAGGCCCCTCCTCTGGGGAACAATGGGGGCGTCCAGCTTCCGCCTTCACTATGAGAATCTTGATGACATCACTTCCCTTCGGCTTCCTGGTTGACTAACTGTACTCTGGACTCGTTGCTCCTGTGAGTGCCCCCTGGTGGATCCGGAGGAAATTATAAGGATACTGTGCTTGCCTGAGGACTTTGAAAAAAATTTTTTTTAAATGGCAAAAGGTCAGAGACCAACTGCTGGAGAAATGGAGAGAATTCTGGAAAAGTTATCTAATATGGACAAGAAACTGGATGAAATAAGAGCAGAAATTGTGACTATCCAAAAGGATTTAAAGGATACTCAACAAGTCTCAGCAGAAAATAAGCAGAAAGTGGAAGGTCTGAGGGTGAGATGCGGCAGTGCAGAAAAGAGGGGAGACGACAAGCAATGCTGTGCTTGGACTACAGATGGATAAAATGTCTTATTTCCTTAGGTTTCAAAATTTGGAAGAAGTGGACCAAGAAGACTTGAGAGATGTTGTGACTAAACTGTTGGGAGAATTTCTTGGGAGAGGTGTTGATTTTATGAATTGGGATGTGGATCGAGTTTATAGAGTTAATTCACAATATGCACGCACGCATGCAGTTCCTAGAGAGGTTCATGTCAAATTTGTGAAAAGAGAGACGAGAGATGAAAGAAAACATAGGAGTGGGGCACTGACTTATAGGGGCAGGGAGATAGCCATTCTGAGGCAGATTCCCAGACAGGTACGTGAAATGAGAAAGAAATATTACTTTTTATCAAGCAAATTGTACCAGAAGGGAGTGGGCTTCAGATGGCTGATGCCAGAGGGATTGATGATTTTCCGGGAGGGCATTACGAAAAAAATTAGTACAATTATGGAGGCCGCCGCCTACGTGGAGGACCACAAAGCCCTCCTGGATTTAGATGACCCAGGAATTGAAGAAGGGGAGGTTATAGACCATGGGGCGGAGGCGGCTGCCGCTGTTGCGGCCCTGGAGTTGGGTCAGGCTGAACCCAGAGTTCTGAGATCCAAAACTAGGAAGTGACAAAGATATTTGGTATTGTGTTGGTTTTCCTTATTCTCTTTCGTATGATATTCTGATTATTCTTGACCCTTCCTTATTGTGTATGTAAGATTGAAACTTAGCTACTTCGTATCACCTGCTTGCCATATGGCTGTTGTATGTGTTTAAAATTTTGAGTAAAATTCTTATCATGTATAAGAAAAATGAAAATTTACCATAAAAAAAAAAAAAAAAAAAACAACCAAAAAAAAACAATGACCCATTGACTCCCTGGTGACAACACTCCAACCTCTTTAAGAGATGAGACCCATAAGACGTCCAGCCTCCCTGCTCTGAGGGGGTCAGGTAGATGTACTTGAAGAACCTGGCTCCAAGCCATGGAGGCAGTGGTGGGATTCAAGTAATTTAACAACCGGTTCTCTGCACTAATGATTTCTTCCAACAACCAGTTTGCCAAACTGCTCAGACAGTTAACAACCGGTTCTCCGGATGTGGTGCGAACTGGCTGAATCCCACCACTGCATGGAGGGCTTTGAAGGTGACAACCAGAACCTTAAATTGGACCCAGAAGGAAATGAGCAGCGAATGCAGCTCCCTCAAGAGAAGTGACAGATGTGCAATCCTAGGTTTGACGGCATCATCTGATCTGTTAGCAAATGCTGGGCAATCAGTTTGCAGAAAGGGTTAAGCCAGATAATCTAATGCTAGACTGGATTTAAATAGGATCCGGTCATTTGTGGCGTGCCCCATCCCAGTCACTTCTGTGAACCATCACACGAAGCCACAACATGCCCGTTTGTTTGGTCAGCAGGCAAACATGTGTCAACAGAGAGATTTCATTGTGCTAATCTGGGATTAGGACGCCTCACGCTGGTAAACCCCAATTCTGGGATTATGAGGCTTCCATGCTGGTAAACCCCGAATTTGGACTCTACAAATCTAGAAGCTCGTTTTGATTTTCAGCAGCTCCTCGCCCTGATCTGAAGCCCCTTGGCAGCTTTGGGGGTGTCCAAAGCAACACAGCCAGGACTTCTGGTGACCCCCAGCACACACACACACACACACACACACACACACACACACACACACACAGACAGTTTGGAAGGCAAAAAGGCAAAAAATATATACTGGACGAAAATACATACATGCTTAGAGAAATTGAGAAAGCAATATATAGATTTAAAGCCACAGAATATTTTTGTTAGGTGTATTACCAGGAAAATATGACAAAGGGGTTGTATATTTAATATTAGATGTGCTGACAGCAGCGAGAATTGGATTTGCACAATAGTGGGGGGAAATGAGGAAATTCCTACAGATGAAAAGATATTTTTTTAAAAAATATTAGACTGTGCGTAAACGGATAGGTTAACATTAAAGATAAAGGAGAAAGAAAAGACAGATTGGTTTTTTTTAATATGGATGGGATTTGTTTTATAAATGGGTAGAATAGAATAGAATAGAATAGAATAGAATAGAATAGAATAGAATAGAATAGAATAGAATAGAATAGAATAGAATAGAATAGAATAGAATAGAATAGAATTTTATTGGCCAAGTGTGATTGGACACACAA
The DNA here is from genome assembly GCF_028640845.1 of Ahaetulla prasina. NCBI lineage: Eukaryota > Metazoa > Chordata > Lepidosauria > Squamata > Colubridae > Ahaetulla > Ahaetulla prasina. Next base: position 302,243,516 of record NC_080540.1, on the reverse strand, counting down.
GGAATTTGTCTTGGTGCATATGCTCTCAGTGTACATAAAAGAAAAGATACGTTCATCAAGGTACAACATTTACAACACAATTGATGGTCAATATATCAATATAAATCATAAGGATTGCCAGCAACAAGTTACAGTCATACAGTCATAAATGGAAAGAGATTGGTGATGGGAACTATGAAACGATTAATAGTAGTGCAGATTCAGTAAATAGTCTGACAGTGTTGAGGGAATTATTTGTTTAGCAGAGTGATGGCCTTCGGGAAAAAACTGTTCTTGTGTCTAGTTGTTCTGGTGTGCAGTGCTCGATAGAGTCGTTTTGAGGGTAGGAGTTGAAACAGTTTATGTCCAGGATGCAAGGGATCTGCAAATATTTTCACGGCCCTCTTCTTGATTCGTGCAGTATACAGGTCCTCAATGGAAGGCAGGTTGGTAGCAATTATTTTTTCTGCAGTTCTAATTATCCTCTGAAGTCTGTGTTTTTCTTGTTGGGTTGCAGAACCGAACCAGACGACAAAGGTAGAAATTAGAAGTGGGAAGAATACCGCTATATACAAGTAAATATTGCTGTTGTTATTATTAATATTATGTATAAGTAAATTGACCCAGACAATACACTCTTTATTAAGCACTCATGTATATTAAAGAAAAATGTACAAATAAAATGTAGTGGGGAAATGAGGAAATTCCTACAGATGAAAAGATATTTTTTTAAAAATATTAGACTGTGCGTAAACGGATAGGTTAACATTAAAGATAAAGGAGAAAGAAAAGACAGATTGGTTTTTTTTAATATGGATGGGATTTGTTTTATAAATGGGTAGAATAGAATAGAATAGAATAGAATAGAATAGAATAGAATAGAATAGAATAGAATAGAATAGAATAGAATAGAATTTTATTGGCCAAGTGTGATTGGACACACAAGGAATTTGTCTTGGTGCATATGCTCTCAGTGTACATAAAAGAAAAGATACGTTCATCAAGGTACAACATTTACAACACAATTGATGGTCAATATATCAATATAAATCATAAGGATTGCCAGCAACAAGTTATAGTCATACAGTCATAAGTGGAAAGAGATTGGTGATGGGAACTATGAAACGATTAATAGTAGTGCAGATTCAGTAAATAGTCTGACAGTGTTGAGGGAATTATTTGTTTAGCAGAGTGATGGCCTTCGGGAAAAAACTGTTCTTGTGTCTAGTTGTTCTGGTGTGCAGTGCTCTATAGCTGCTTTGAGGGTAGGAGTTGAAACAGTTTATGTCCAGGATGCGAGGGATCTGCAAATATTTTCACGGCCCTCTTCTTGATTCGTGCAGTATACAGGTCCTCAATGGAAGGCAGGTTGGTAGCAATTATTTTTTCTGCAGTTCTAATTATCCTCTGAAGTCTGTGTTTTTCTTGTTGGGTTGCAGAACCGAACCAGACGACAAAGGTAGAAATTAGAAGTGGGAAGAATACCGCTATATACAAGTAAATATTGCTGTTGTTATTATTAATATTATGTATAAGTAAATTGACCCAGACAATACACTCTTTATTAAGCACTCATGTATATTAAAGAAAAATGTACAAATAAAATGTAGTGGGGGGGGAAATAAAATAAAAAGTTTGGCAAGAAGGAAAGAGTGAGATAAAGGCATTTGCAGAAAGACAAGATGGCTGGGCCATTCCCCTATAAGGACATTATCGTGGGATAAGTAGGTGTGTGCGCCTGGCTTTTATGTCAGCGATAAAACATTAGGGACAAGGGATGCATAAGAAAACATCCTGGTCTCCAGCAACCTTCCTTCCCTCGTCTTCCAATCCTACCTGTTATGCAAAAGGTATTGCTGTGTGAGCCTCACAACCTCCAGCTTAAATGAGCCGTGTTATTTTATGTCGTCCTACAGGACAGGATCATTAACATATAAAACGTATAAAATCCAGCGTGCCTGAAATACGCACTCGCGGCTCGGGTTGGTGGCGATGTCCGTGATATGCATGGTATTTTTACCGCTCTTATGGCATCTGTTTTCCGCTTTATCTTTGAAGGTCTAGACTTCGACTCACTTAGAATAACTTGGTTGTCACTTTAAATGTATTTATTATTCATTTATTATTTAAATTTTTATGTACACTAATCGGCATGCATTAAAAGGACATTTTGTTGTCTGTCCAGTCTGCCGTGTGCTGTGGTTTCTTGGGGACCCTCCTTCCTCCGTTTCTCCTCCTTGGGAGAACTGTGAGTATGCCCAATGCACCTCAGCTCTCACCTCATTGTCTGGACTCACACAAAACACTGAATCATGGTTCACACAACGTGGCAACCTAACTGAGGCTACACATGACCAGGTTTAGCCTGTGAGGGTCCTTGGCACTCTCTGAGCTGGGTTGTTTTCTTGCAGACGTTTCATGACCCAACTAGGGAACATCATCAGTGCTAGAAGGGAGTGGGGTTTGCCCTCAAGTAATAGTTGGTTCTGTAATGTGGATAGGAGTATTCATGGTGATTCCTTGGTTGGGGTATTGTTTACTGCTTGATTGTTGGTCTAGTATTAAGAGAGAGAGAGAGAGAGGGAGAGGGAGAGAGAGGGGTGATGGATGATGGATGAAGGGATGGATGATAGAGAGAGAGACAGACAGACAGGAGACAGACAGACCAATAGAAGAGACTATTTGTAGCTCAGGCTTGAATTGTGTGGTCCTTGTTGATCTCTGAGCTTGACTGTTTTCTTGAGACATTTCATTACTCAACTAGGTAACATCATCAGTGCTAGAAGGGAGAGGGGTTTGAGGAGGAGGAGGAGGAGGAGGAGGAGGAGGAGGAGGAGGAGGAGGACTATGGGATTCCTGGTGCCCTCTCAGCCTGGTTATTTTCCTGCAGACATTTCATGACCCAACTAGGGAACATCATCAGTGCTAGGAGGGAGTGAGATTTGCTCTCTGTTTATCTACTGGTGGCTTGCCATGTCAGTGTTGCTAGTCTTGATAGTTCCTTGATTAGGCTATTGTTTACTGTTTGATTGTTTCTCTGAATTGGTGGTTCCTTGATTGGGGTATTTTAGCCTGTGTCTAAATAGAACGATGAGGTCTCTGCCTGTCTATCTATCTGTCTGTCTGTTGTTCAATTTATATGACCACCCATCTCGCTGGGGTGACTCTGAGCAGCTAAGATCGTTTAAACTCAAAATACAGCCAGAGAGAGAGAGAGAGAAGAGAGAAAGGGAATGAAAAAAAGGAAAAGAGAGAGAAGGGAAGAGAGAAAGAGAAAGAGCGCCGAGACGAGGAAGGAAGGAAGGAAAGAAAGAAAGAGAAAAAAAGGAGAGTGCAGGCATTGTAGAAGAACCTTGTTAGTCTGATGGCCAACATTCAGATGGATGGCTTAATAAAACATGCTAGTTCAAAACAGACGCTATCCCTCTCCTTCTCCCTTTGCACACTCACACCCTCATTTCTTATCATCGGTGCGAAGCTGTGCGGGTGGCATCATCGGATTGCCTCTCCTCTCCCTGGAACAGCCTTTCCTTTGCCTTCTCAGATTGGCTTGGACTGAACTTCCAACTCTGGCAGCAAAACTTAAATGAAACCTCAGGACTCGGTGTTAAATAAGGTTGGGAGAATGAGACCAGAGTAGATTAACTATCCCAGGGAGCTAGGAGGAAAAAAGACATGCACAGAAGCAGAGAAAGGACACAATAAAAGTGTAAAAGTAAAGGATAGTATTTATTCATTCATTCATTCGTTGAAATAAAGCAACTCTTGGCAGCTTGTATGCAAAACTGACCCACTGATGGAGGGACGTAGACCTATTAGATGTGAGTATTTACTCAGGGTAGACGATCTACTCTTTCTGCTCTTTTTCATCATTTTCCTCAATCGGAGGCATTGGGAATGGACTGGCCCAGAAATCCCGGTTGTTTATGAATCTATTTATTTATATCCCATTTTTATTATTTTTAGAAATAACTCAAGGTAGTGAAGATCTCCAACATGCCTTCCTCCTCCTATTTTCCCCCAGAACAACAACCCTGCGAGGGGGGGTGGGGGCTGAGAGAGAGGGACTGGCCCAAGGTCACTCAGGACCAGGAGACTTTAAGGTAGGATTAGAACTCACTGCCTCCTGGTGACTGTCCCAAAGTCACACAGCTGTCTTCTATGCCTAAAACGGGACTAGAACTCACTGTCACCTGCTGATTGGGCCAAAGTCACCCAGCCAGCTTTCTTGCCTAAGGCAGGACTAGAACTCACAATCTCCCGCTGTCTCCCCTGGCGCCTTATCCACCAGACCAAACCGGGTCTCTAAGAAACTAAGACTGCAAGCCAACCAGAAAGTAAATAAGTTTTTCCAAAAGGTATTTCCTTCTTATTCCTCCCTCCTTCATTGCATTTTCAGTTTCTACTTTTAAGCTTTTTTTTTTTTTCAGAAGGCCCAGCTAGCGACTGCTTTATAGTTTGTACACCGCAGCATTTCTGCTCATTTCTGCTCAGCTCTTTTTAGAACAATTACATTTTTTTCCTGCCTGCTTTACCTTAATTAACGGTGGGCTTTGTGTTTCCTCTGCTGGCCTGTGGCCTGATAAAGATTGATCAATTGAGTGATTGATTGATTGATTGAACATTTTTTTTCCGTGTTTCCTATTGTTTCTCCATTTCCTTTCCGCTCTCAAAGCTCTTCTGCCTTTGACCTTCATCGAGGTCTCCAAGAGAAGGTCTCCTTTATTTATTTATTTTATTTTTATTTATTTATTTTGTCACAACATCATACAAAAAGATTATATAGTATATAAACATATATATGAGTAAATATTAGGAGGTATAAGCATATATATATATAGGAAGAAGAAAAGAAAAACAATAGGACAGGAACGGTAGGCACGTTTGTGTGCTTATGCACGCCCCTTATGGTCCTCTTAGGAATGGGGTGAGGTCAATAGTAGAAAGTTTTTGATTAAAGCTTTTAGGATTATGAGAAGAGACCACAGAGTCAGGTAATGTATTCCAAGCACTGATGATTCTGTTACAGAAGTCATATTTTCTGCAATCTAGATTAAAGCGGTTAACATTATGTTTAAATCTATTGGTTGCTCTTGTATTGTTGCAATTAAAGCTGAAGTAGTCTTTAACAGGAAGGACATTACAATAGATGATTCTATGAGTTAAACTTAGGTCTTGTCAAAGGCGACGGAGTTCCAAGTTTTCTAAGTCTAGGATTTCAAATCTGGCGGGATAAGGTATTTTATTGTTTTCAGAGGAATGGAGAACTCTTCTTTCCCCTCCTTCTGTTTCATTCGCAGTGGCACACAAAGCTTTCTTGTACCTTGCAAAACTCCCTTCCTGAGCCTCCTCCCCTCCATCCCACCCACCTTGCCCCGCTCCCCCCCACTCCAGCACCTGCCAATGTCCCAGACGCCCCTGAGAAGGACCAAGCCACCTTAACCTTGGCTGCCACCAAGTGGAAAAGCAAGAACCCCAGAGGTGTCTCGTTCCCAAACCGCCTCCGTGACAGGAACACTTTCTCGGGTTTGGCATCCTCTGAAAACACGGTTCAGTCGGGTTTGGGATGTTGAAGCCAAAACCGGCCCCGCTTCCTGTCCACAACCGTTAGGACGACAGAGAAGGTCGCCTTTGTTCCTTGTCCTCTTTGAAGCCCGAAGCCGGCTGCCGACTCCACCAGCTGTCGATGCTCCAGTTGTTGTGACTCACACCTAAGAGACGTGAAGCCAGATTATTTGGACAGCTGGTGGGGAAGAATCAGACGGTGCTTCTGTGCCAGAGCTGAGTCCCGAAGGTAGGAGATCAAAACAGCCGGGTAGAAATGGCAGCACGCAATCCAGACGGCCCCAAGCCATGTGCTGGAAACGGCAGGCTGGAAAGCCCAGATGTGCGTGAGGCTTCGGGTCAGTGACCTCTCACACAAGAAGGACAGATGTCCGGTTGACGGGGGCTGAGCCGAAAGAGGACAGACCGTTCCCAGCTCCTAAAACCCTCACTGACTTTTTATGTTACTCAACTATGTAACATCATCAGCAATAAGAGGAGGGGTGGGGAGGTCCTTGGTATGCTGAGCTTTGTGGTTTTCTAGCAGACATTTTATCAACCAACTAGGTAACATCATCAGTGCTAGAAGAAAGGGGGGTGGAGAAGAGGAAGGAAGGAAGGAAGGAAGGAAGGAAGGAAGGAAGGAAGGAAGGAAGTGGTGGAGGAGGAGGAGGAGGAAGCAAAGGAGGCGGAGGTCCAATCTCGATTGCAGAAAATATGACTTCAGTAACAGAGTTGTTAATGCCTGGAATGCACTACCTGACTCTGTGGTCTCATCCCAAAACCCCCAAAACTTTAACCTAAGACTGTCTACTATTGACCTCACCCCATTCCTAAGAGGACTATCAGGGCCGGGCATAAGAGCACCAGCGTGCCTACCGTTCCTGTCCTAATGTTCCCTTTGATTGTATCCAATTTGTATGGTTATTTCATGCTTATACTTATATATACACTGTTGTGTTTGACAAATAAATAAAATAAATAAAAATAAATAGGTCCTTGGGAGCTCTTGAGTTTGGTGGTTTTCTTATACACAACTAGGGAAATGTCCATAGAGGTCATGGTTGTCCTCTAAAAGGTGTTTTTTCAAGAGGCAACTGGACTTTTGTGGGTTTTTTCTTTGAAGGCGTTTCACTCCTTATCCAGGAAGCTGAAGACGTGAAAGAGGAAGAAAGAGAAAGAAAGATGCATCTTCAAACAAAAACCAGAAAGTCCAGTTGCTTCTTGAAAAATTCCTCTTTGGGGAAAACAACTAGGAAACATCCCGAGGTGCTAGAATGGATGATGTTACTTAGTTGGGCCATGAAATGTCTGCAAGGAAACAACCAAGCTCACCCTACACTTCATCCCTGAGCTACAAATATGTTCTTCTCTTGAACTCGCCATCTCCTGGTGATTGGCCCAAAGTCAGCCAGATGGCTTTGTCGTAAGTCAAGGATTAACTATAAACAGTGTCAACTTTTCCTGCGAGCAGCAGACCTAGAACCGCTGCCTCAGAAGGCCCACCGAGGTCACCCGGATCCCTTCTGCCTTTGTTTAAAAAAAGCGAGATGCGGGTTAACTTGTTTTATTGAAGCTTGCTTTATTATTCTCCAGGCGAGGTCTGGGGTGAGCCAAGCTGATTGGGGTCATTCGCTGATGAAGCCGCAGCTGAGAAGGATCGTGGTTACCATTGCAACAAAACACGTTACCTTTGGTTTGGCAACCAATTAGTTTGTAAAGATGACAGAATTGGCTTTTCTTCAAGGCCAAACATTTGATCCCTTCTTTTAGAGCGTTTGCCCTCGGGATGGGCTCGTTCCCCAAGGCCTGTTTTGGCCGCCTGTGGGGGTTTTTTTTTGGCAATTGAAGAATCTCAAGGAGGGTTGGTTGTGTCATATTCCGTGAAGTTTTCCCACCAGGCCCAAACAGCAGGAGAGAGAGTGTGTCTTTCTCCTGCTTAATCTAGAAATGGCTAAATCCTGCTTTCTAAAGCTTCTCCCCCATCCTGCCTCAGAGGAACGGATCTGCCTGTAACAGCAAAGCGAAGTTGTTTGGCGCAGTTTCCCAAATTCTCCATCCCTCCCGCCAGACCTTCACCCACCGCAAAAAGAGCCTCCAGGTTTTGCAAACTCATTCAGGGTCAGTTTGAAAATTTGATTCCAATTTCTCGGGCAAGGTTTTGACTTGGTTTTACAGACTTATAACCATTCGTATATTGACCTGCAAATGCAGGATCTTGGAACCTGCCAGGGACGTTCCCCGGCCTTGTTGATTCAGAGTTCATCCAGGACAGGATAGGACAGGGGCAGGATCAAGATCCCGTGAAGGGTTAATACCACTTTATAATGCCTTGATAAGGCCACACTTGGAATCCTGCATTCCGTTTTGGTTGCCATGATACAAAAAAGATGCTGAGACTCTAGAAAGAGTGCAGAGAAGAGCAAAAAAGATGATTAGGGGACTGGAGGCTAAAACGTACAATGAACGGTTGCAGGAACTGGGTATGTCTAGTTTGATGAAAAGAAGGACTAGGGAAGACATGAGAGCAGTCTTCCAATATCTTAGGAGCTGCCACAAAGAAGAGGGAGTCGGGCTGTTCTCCAAAGCACCAGAAGGCAGGATAAGAAGCAATGGACGGAAACTAATCAAGGAGAGAAGCAACCTAGAACTAAGGAGGAATTGTCTGACAGTTAAAATGATTAATCAGTGGGACAAATTTCCTTCAGAAGTTGTGGGTTGAAGTTTTTAAGAAGAGACCAGACAACCATTTGTCTGAAACAGAATAGAATAGAGTTGGAAGGGACCCTGGAGGTCTTCTAGTGTCCATGCCCCCTGCTCAGACGAGAAACCATTTCAGACAAGTGGCTGTCTGGTCTCTTCTTAAAAACTTCCAGTGTTGGAGCAGCCAGAACTTCTGAAGACAAGCTGTTCTAGTGGTTCTCACTGTCAGGAAGTTCCTCCTTAATTCCAGGTTGCTTCTCTTCTTGAAGTGTTTCCATCCATTATTTCTTCTCCTGCCTTCTGGTGCTTTGAAGAATAATTTGACCCCCTCTTCTTTGTGGCAGCCCCTCCAATATTGGAAGACTGCTATCATGTTATCTCTAATTCTTCTTTTCTCTAAACTAGACAAACCCAAATCCTGCAGCCGTTCTTCTTCCTACCTGAGTAGGGGGTTGGATTAGAAGACCTCCAAGGACCCCTCCAACTCTGTAAATCTGTATTCTGTATTCACTGAATGCTTTGAAAACTTCTATCCATCCTTCTCTCCGTTCACTTGGACGAATAATGAGAGAAGCTACTATGTGATTCACTTATCTTCTCTCAACTCCTTGGATCTTCCTTTCGCAGCCTGCTGGCCACCTCTCACAACACCCCACTCGTAGCCCTACAAATCTTAACCCCACCTGGAGCCATCATTCAACAGGTTCAGAACCATCCTATCGATCAGTGAAAGCTGAAACCGTGAATTAGAAACAGGCTTTGTTTGAACCAGATGTTGTCCATTTGCATTCCTTCTTGGGTTTTGAATCCACCAACTTGGTCTTGCGTTCTCTCCATCTCATTCATCCATTCTCATCTCTTCACCAAATATTTTTTCCTCCTGGATCCCATTTATTCAGAAGGATGCTCAATTTCCCTCCCACCCCAATGTTTTCCCCAGAATGTCCATCATTTCTACTCACCCATCGCTCACCCTTGCTATCAATTCCTATTTTTCAGAAACCCCAGAAACAACCTCACTGACAAAGAAAGGTTGTATTTATTGTAGCTTTTTCCGTCGTGTGTAAACTGACCCCTTGGCTTTCAACAGCTCCTCAGGCCATCTCCACTCAGATTGAATATATTCTTCTCCTTTCTCTTAATTTCATAGATATCCTCATTAATAGTTCAATCATTCATTCATTTTGTTTATTTATTAAATTTGCAATGGATGGAAACTCATCAAGGAGAGAAGCAACTTAGAACTAAGGAGAAATTTCTTCAGTTAGAGCAATTAACCAGGGGAAGAGTTTGCCTCCAGAAGTTGTGAATGCTCCAACACTGGAGGCCTTCAAGAAGAGAAGAGAAAGCCATTTGTCCAGAATTGTACCGAGTCTACTGCTTCAGCAAGGGGTTGGACTAGAAGACCTCCAAGGTCCCTTCCAACTCTGTTATTCTGTTCAGTGATACAATGATCTTTGTCCCAAAGGGGCTTTTTCAAGAGGCAACTGGACTTTCTGGGGTTTTTTTCGAAGACATTTCACTTTTCACCCAAGAAGCTTTTTAGTTCATCTTTGCAAGCCAGGATAATCTCATCCAGTGTCTACGTAGCAATTCATACCCAACCATCTAGAAGTTACATGCCTTTTACTAACAATGGATGTTCTTAACATGATATTCCTTCCTCCCATTTTCCCCGGCCCAATAAAACTGGGATATTGGTAAGGTCAAGAGACCGTAATTGGTCCAGATTTATCAAATGAGCTTCCATAATTAAGGTCAACACCTTAGCTACGTTGGCAAATGTGCAGATAATGGGGTTTTAAAATATTAAGGTGAACGGATGACATTACGGTAACCTGAGGTTTGGCAGCCCAATTCATACCTAGGAATTCAATCTCAAGAGCAACATTTTAAAATAGAGAGATGTCAGCCAGTGAGAAAATGTGGAAAGATGCTAGAGATTTGGTAAAAAAATTAAGTAGGCCCTTCAGTGAATGTTGTCTCTTGATGAACCATCAGTGGTTTCGGGGTGAGTTACCATCTGTACGCTGATGATACTCAGCTGTACTTTTCTACCCCGACCATCCCAACGAAGCTATCGAAGTGCTGTCCTGGTGCCTGGAAGCCGTACGGGTCTGGATGGGGAGAAACAGACTCAAGCTCAATCCCTCCAAGACAGAGTGGCTGTGGATGCCGGCACCCCGGTACAGTCAGCTGCATCCGCAGCTGACTGTTGGGGGTGAGTTAGTGGCCCCAAAGGAGGTGGTTCGCAACTTGGGTGTCCTCCTGGATGGACAGCTGTCTTTTGATGAACACCTGGCGGCCGTCTCCAGGAGGGCCTTTTACCAAGTACGCTTGGTTCGCCAGTTGCGTCCCTTCCTTGACCGGGATGCCTTATGCACGGTCACTCACGCTCTGGTCACTTCTCGTTTGGATTATTGCAATGCTCTCTACATGGGGCTGCCCTTGAAGTGCACCCGGAGGCTGCAGCTAGTCCAGAATGCAGCTGCGCGAGTAGTAACAGGAGCCACTCATTGCTCCCACATAACACCACTGCTACACAGTCTGCACTGGCTTCCTGTAGTCTTTCGGGTGCGCTTCAAGATTTTGGTTACCACCTTTAAAGCGCTCCATGGCTTAGGACCCGGGTACTTACGGGACCGCCTGCTGTTACCTTATGCCTCCCACCGACCAGACGCACACAGAGAGGGTCTCTCAGGGTGCCGCCGCCAAACAATGTCGGCTGGCGGCCCCAGGGTAGGGCCTTCTGTTGGAGCTCCTACGCTCTGAAACGAACTTCCCCCTGGCCTACGCCAAGTGCCTGATCTTCGGACCTTTCGCCGTGAGCTAAAAACACACTTATTTATTCAAGCGGGACTGGCTTAATAGTTTTATTAAATTTTAATTGGGGTTTTATTATTTTAGGGTTTTAAATTTTAAATTTTTAATGTCGGACATTTTGTAATATGCTTTGTTTTAAATTTTTTGTTTTAATTGTATATACATTGGGTTTTTATCTTTTGGCTGTACACCACCCTGAGTCCTTCGGGAGAAGGGCGGTATAAAAGTCTAATTAATAAATAAATAAATAAATAAATAAATAAATAAATAAATAAATAAATAAATAAATAAATAAATAAATAAATGATTGTATCCATGCAATGACCTTGGCTATTTAATAGGAATGGCTTGCCCTCTTTTGAATTTTATTTCCTCGATCATAACCAGAGGAACCAGTTGGGCCCTTAACCGAGTACGGGTAATCCTCAGCTTACAACCACAATTTCTGTTGCTAAGTGAGACATTTGTTAAGTGAGTTTTGCCCTATTTTAAGACCTTTCTTGCGATAGCTGTTAAGTGAATCACTGCAATTGTTAAGACGGTAACGTGGTTATTAAATGAATCTAGTTTCCCCCATGGACTTTGCTTGTCAGAAGGTTAATCAGAATATTGCTTGCCTCCAGAAGTTGTAGCTGCTCCAACACTGGAAGTTTTTAAGAAGAGACTGGACAACCATATGTCTGAAATGGTGTAGGGTTTCCTGCCTGAGCAGGGGGTTGGACTAGAAGACCTCCAAGGTCCCTTCCAACTCTGTTAGTCTATTCTAAGAACGACTAGCCTTGTGGTGCAACCAAAACAATCTGGAACTGAACACACTCAAAACCGTAGAAATGGTGGTAGACTTTAGGAGAAACCCTTCCATACTTCCACCTCTCACAATACTTGACAACACAATATCAACAGTAGAAACCTTCAAATTTCTGGGTTCTATCATATCGCAAGATCTAAAATGGACAGCTAACATCAAAAACATCATTAAAATAGGACAACAAAGACTGTTCTTTCTGCGCCAACTCAGTAAGCTCAAACTGCCCAAGGAGCTGCTGATCCAATTCTACAGAGGAATTATTGAGTCTGTCATTTGCACCTCTATAACTGTCTGGTTCGGTTCTGCAACCCAACAAGAAAAACACAGACTTCAGAGGATAATTAGAACTGCAGAAAAAATAATTGCTACCAACCTGCCTTCCATTGAGGACCTGTATACTGCACGAATCAAGAAGAGGGCCGTGAAAATATTTACAGATCCCTCGCATCCTGGACATAAACTGTTTCAACTCCTACCCTCAAAACGACGCTATAGAGCACTGCACACCAGAACAACTAGACACAAGAACAGTTTTTTCCTGAAGGCCATCACTCTGCTAAACAAATAATTCCCTCAACACTGTCAAACTATTTACTGAATCTGCACTACTATTAATCTTCTCATCGTTCCCATCACCAATCTCTTTCCACTTATGACTGTATGACTGTAACTTGTTGCTGGCAATCCTTATGATTTATATTGATATACTGACCATCAATTGTGTTGTAAATGTTGTACCTTGATGAAGGTATCTTTTCTTTTATGTACACTGAGAGCATATGCACCAAGACAAATTCCTTGTGTGTCCAATCACACTTGGTCAATAAAAATTCTATTCTATTCTATTCTATTCTAAGTCGCTTTTTTCAGTACAGTTGAAACTTTTGCCACTAAATCATCTGTGCTAAGTCGAGGATTTCCTGTCCAAACAAAGCCTGAACCTAATTAGTCTCTGAGATGAACAAAAGTCAACTCGGGACTTTTGAGGGTAGGTGTGTCTCCTCTGAGTCACTCCTCCTGCTGATTTCATGGAGGTAGCTATAGAGTGGTCTTACCAACACATGGAAGTGAGTTCCTGTAGTGAGTAAGGAAGGGGACCTTGATGGAAAAACCAAGAACATTATCTATTATTATTTTTTTTAATCTTTTTTTTTTTTTGGCCAGACCAATTCTCAAATGCAGCTCATCTCTCTGGAACCTGCACTGCATATTGGAATTTAATACAATCGAGAGATATTTTACAAGAAGAGTCCTCCACTCCTCTGCTCACAATAAAATACCTTCTGCCACCAGACGCGCAATGTTGGGCTTAGACAACTTAGAACTTCGCCGTCTTCGGTCTGACCTAGGCATAGTACATAAAATCATCTGCTATAATGTCTTACCAGCCAATGAATACTTCAGCTTCAACCACAACAATACACGAGCACACAATAGATACAAACTTATAGTGAACCGCTCCAATCTTGATTGCAGAAAATACGACTTCAGTAACAGAGTGGTCAACGCCTGGAATGCACTACCTGACTCTGGGGTCTCATCCCAATACCTCCAAAACTTTAACCTTAGACTGTCTACTGTAGACCTCACCCCATTCCTAAGAGGTCTGTAATGGGCGTGGGATAAGTGCATCAAGGTGCCTACCGTCCCTGTCCTAATGTTTTCTTTTCTGTGTATCCTTTTCATGTGTTTATAATTATGTTTACACTTGTATCTGTCATAAAATGCATGCTTGACAAATAAATAAAATAAATACATCTCAGCAAAGGAGGCTGAAACAGTTTGCAGTCCTGAGAAATGAGAAGAAGCTCAGACAAGATGCCTCCTTGATTCACAGGAGTAAAACGGGGCGGGGAGGAGAGGAGCACTATCAGCGTTGGAAGATTGTGTTATCATAGCTTATCTCAAGCAAGTGTAACTTCTGCTCTTCCTCTGCAATCCAGTCGGATCTACTTAATGGGTAGACACTGGCTGACATTTGCCCTTTCTTTCTTTCTCTCTTTCTTTCTTTCTTTCTTTCTTTCTTTCTTTCTTTCACTTCCACCTTTTCTTCCTTCCTTCCTTCCTTCCTTCTTCTTTCCTTTCTTCCATCCTTACTCCTTTCTTCTTTCTTTCTTTCCTGCTTCCATCCTTCCTCCTTTTATTCTTTTCTTCCTTCCTTCCTTCCTTCTTCTTTCCTTTCTTCCTTCCTTCCTTCCTTCTCTTCCTCCTTTCTTTTCCTTTCTTCTTTCTTTCTTTCTTCTTTCCTTTCTTCCTTCCTTCCTTCTCTTCCTCCTTTCTTTCTTTCTTTCTTTCACTTCCACCTTTTCTTCCTTCCTTCTTCTTTCCTTTCTTCCTTCCTTCCTTCTTCTTTCCTTTCTTCCATCCTTCCTTTCTTCCTTCCTTCCTTCCTTCCTTCCTTCTTCTTTCCTTTCTTCCTTTTATATTTCCTTCCTTCTCTTCCTCCTTTCTTTGTTTTCCTTCCTTTTCTTTCCCTTTCCTTCCTTCCTTCTCTTCTTTGACCTTTTTAACAGTGACATTCCCCAGCCCTGGCACAGCTCCTCTGAAGAATTCAAACTCCCTACAACACCTACCACTACTCACCAAAGTCCAAACTGACTGGAGTTGTTGGTGAAGAGAGCCAGTGGACCAATAGTGGGAGAGGAGCACCGGCAGAGAAACAGCCTAGTATGGATTCCCACACTGGAAGGTCTGTCTGTGGGTGGAAGGCAGGATGAAGTGAGCATGTTAAGGCAGGTGTGTTCAACTGTCCCATTCTGCACCCAGGGAGCCACAGGTTCCTTCTTCCAACTGGGCTGGGGTGAGAGTGAGGGAAGTCACCCCTCCTAGAAGAATGAAATATTTTGAGAAATATTTAAAAAGGCAGGATAAAATATTTCCCCTAAGAGAGAAATAAAAAAATCTTAAGGGAAACAGAAACTCAGAGCGCCAGTTCCCTGCCTCCAGCAGATATTTGGTGCCCATTGAGAAGGACTGGGCCAGCCTATCTACAAGACAAAAGACCTTCTGCCACCAGACGCGCAATGTTGGGCTTAGACAACTTAGAACTTCGCCGTCTTCGGTCTGACCTAGGCATAGTACATAAAATCATCTGCTATAATGTCTTACCAGCCAATGAATACTTCAGCTTCAACCACAACAATACACGAGCACACAATAGATACAAACTTATAGTGAACCGCTCCAATCTTGATTGCAGAAAATACGACTTCAGTAACAGAGTGGTCAACGCCTGGAATGAACTACCTGACTCTGGGGTCTCATCCCAATACCTCCAAAACTTTAACCTTAGACTGTCTACTGTAGACCTCACCCCATTCCTAAGAGGTCTGTAATGGGCGTGGGATAAGTGCATCAAGGTGCCTACCGTCCCTGTCCTAATGTTTTCTTTTCTGTGTATCCTTTTCATGTGTTTATAATTATGTTTACACTTGTATCTGTCATAAAATGCATGCTTGACAAATAAATAAAATAAATACATCTCGGCAAAGGAGGCTGAAACAGTTTGCAGTCCTGAGAAATGAGAAGAAGCTCAGACAAGATGCCT
This sequence comes from Ahaetulla prasina, assembly GCF_028640845.1. Lineage (NCBI taxonomy): Eukaryota > Metazoa > Chordata > Lepidosauria > Squamata > Colubridae > Ahaetulla > Ahaetulla prasina. The sequence continues at coordinate 302,228,112 of NC_080540.1, read as the reverse complement.
CCTTGATTCACAGGAGTAAAAACGGGGGCGGGGGACGGAGAGGGGAGCACTATCAGCCTTGGAAGATTGTGTTATCATAGCTTATCTCAAGCAAGTGTAACTTCTGCTCTTCCTCTGCAATCCAGTCGGATCTACTTAATGGGTAGACACTGGCTGACATTTGCCCTTTCTTTCTTTCTTTCTTTCTTTCTTTCTTTCTTTCTTTTCTTTTCTTTTTTCTTTCACTTCCACATTTTCTCCCTTCCTTTTTTCCTTTTTTCCTTCTTCCCTTCCATCCTTACTCCTTTCTTCTTTCTTTCTTTTCCTGCTTCCATCCTTCCTCCTTTTATTCTTTTCTTCCTTTTTTTCTTCCCTTTCTTCCTTCTCCCTGTCATTACTTCCTTCTCTTCCTCCTTTCTTTTTCCTTTCTTCTAACTTTTCTTTCTTTTTTTTCTCTCCCTTTCCTTCTCTCCTCCCTTTCTTTCTTTTCTTTCACTTCCACCTTTTCTTCCTTCCTTCTTCTTTCCTTCTTCCCTGCCTTTCTTCTTTCCTTTCTTCCATCCTTCCTTTCCTGCATTCCCTGCCTTCTTTTCTTCTTCCCTTTCTTCCTTTTATATTTCCTTCCTTCCTTCTCTTCCTCCTTTCTTTGTTTTCCTTCCTTTTCTTTCCCTTTCCTTCTTTCCCTCTCTTCTTTCACTTTTTTAACAGTGACATTCCCCAGCTCTGGCACAGCTCCTCGGAAGAATTCAAACTCCCTACAACACCTACCACTACTCACCAAAGTCCAAACTGACTGGAGTTGTTGGTGAAGAGAGCCAGTGGACCAGTAGTGGAAGAGGAGCACCGGCAGAGAAACAGCCAAGTATAGATCCCCACACTACTTCAGCTTCAACCACAACAATACGAGCACACAATAGATACAAACTTATAGTGAACCGCTCCAATCTTGATTGCAGAAAATACGACTTCTGTAACAGAATCATCAGTGCTTGGAATACTTTACCTGACTCTGTGGTCTCTTCCCATAATCCTAAAGCTTTAACCAAAACTTTCTACTATTGACCTCACCCCATTCCTAAGAGGTCTGTAATGGGCGTGGGATAAGTGCATCAAGGTGCCTACCGTTCCTGTCCTATTCTTTTTCTTTTCTTCTTCCTATATATATGCCTATACCTCCTTATATTTACTCATATATGTGTTTATTTACTCATATATGTGTTTATTTTTGTATGATACCTACATATATTGTTGTGACAAAATAAAATAAATAAAAAATAAAATAAACACTGGAAGGTCTGTCTGTGGGTGGAAGGCAGGATGAAATGAGCATGTTAAGGCGGGTGTGTTCAACTGTCCCATTCTGCACCCAGGGAGCCACAGGTTCCTTCTTCCAACTGGGCTGGGGTGAGAGTGAGGGAAGTCACCCCTCCTAGAAGAATGAAATATTTTGAGAAATATTTAAAAAGGCAGGATAAAAGATTTCCCCTAAGAGAGAAATAAAAAAATCTTAAGGGAAACAGAAACTCAGAGCCCCAGTTCCCTGCCTCCAGCAGATATTTGGTGCCCATTGAGAAGGACTGGGCCAGCCTATCTACAAGACAAAAGACCTTCAGCTCCAGGGTGATGGGATTAAGACATGACCCTCCAGCACATAATAGGATTATTTAGCAGCAGGGTTCACTGAATTACAGAATCTCCTAAGGACATTGCATTAAAGTCCAAACTTCAACCAAACTTATCTTAGACAAACATGACCCATATGGCCCCATGGGAGTCTGACTACAGCCAATTGAATACATGCCCTTGCCACAGGAACAGGAAGCTCAAGGGCAAGGCCCAAGGGAAGGTATAAATAACCCTCACTCTCCACTCAGCTGCCCAGGACCTCAAACCCACGTGGTCCTGTCCATCGATAAACTATCTTTCCAATCAGCTTCCATGTTTCCAGTGTCTTTCTCCCTGCTTGGAACTGAACCGGGTGGATATTTCTTCCAACATGAGCTCAAACTCCCTTCTCCAAACCGCAGGGATGTGACTGGTTGAGAAGCCCAAGCAAGGTTCTCTTCCAGGCCCTGCTCTGCGGTCACTCGCCCCCTTCCTCCATGCAGGCTCCTGACTCCCACCAGCCACCCACCCACCCATCAACCTGGCCTCGTGCCTATTCAGCAGTTGCCATAAATTGCTTCCCCAATTGCACTGAACTGTACCTGCTGTAATATTAAAAGGTGATGAAGGTTTTATGAAGCCGGGCCAACAGCTCCTATGAATGTCAATGATGGCCATCATTTTCCCACAAGGTTTTCATGGCTACTCATGCCTGAGAATTCCCGTGAATTTTTTTTTTTAATTTACATTTATATCCCGCCCTTCTCCGAAGACTCAGGGCGGCTTACAGTGTGTAAGGCAATAGTCTCATTCTATTTGTATATTTACAAAGTCAACTTATTGCCCCCCCAACAATCTGGGTCCTTATTTTACCTACCTTATAAAGGATGGAAGGCTGAGTCAACCTTGGGCCTGGTGGGACTAGAACCTGCAGTAATTGCAGGCTGCTGTGTTTTAATAACAGGCTTCTTACAGCCTGAGCCACCACAGCCCAAATCTTCCAGTTGGAGAGAAAAACAGCTGTAAACTTCACCTCTGGAATAGCCAGGTTAGCCAAGGAAACTGCCGTATACAAGCTCACATTATTCGCCTATCATGGTTCCCAAGAATGACTCCAGCCTGCCTCAAGCTGACACCCTCAAGTTTGTTTCACACACACACACACACAAACAAACACACACACACACAAACACACTTGTACAATCCCCAACTATCTTTATTCCAAAGATGCTATTATTTTCAAGAGGCAACTGGACTTTCGTTTATATATATTTTATTTTTTATTATACATTTTCCTTTATTATACATCACGTTTCCATTTCTGCAACGACTGTGTACAATTTGTATCCAGTCTCTTTTAAGTATTCATAGTATTATATACCCTGATTATAACCATTGTTATCCTATTTATACAATGTAGTCTCTTTTAAAAATTTACATAATCTTGTATGTCCTAGTTATAACAGTTAGTCTCATATATACCATAACACTCCATACACTTTAGTCTTTAGCCCAGTACAGTCCAATGGTAATATTACTTATATGTTTATATATGTCTATATAACAGTAACAGAGTTGGAAGGGACCTTGGAGATCATTTAGTCCAACCCCCTGCTCACGCAGGAAACCTATACTAGGGATTCGAACCACCGAACTGCCGACCTTTCTGATCGACAAGCTCAGCATCTTAGCCACTGAGCCACCTAGCCAGGCTTCATATATATGTATTTATTTCTCTTTTGTTAATCTTCTTTCGTCGTTAAATTACTAATCTCTGCACCTGTTATCTAACCATTTGTACAATAAATAAATCCCATGCAACTGGACTCTCTTGTTTGGTCTTGTTTTTTGTTTGTTTGAAGACACTTTGCTTCTCATCCAAGAAGCTTCTTCAGCTCTGACTGGATGGTGGGGAATCGAAGGACTCTCTTTAGTTGTGCTGATAGGGAATCGTGGGATTTTAATGACCAATGCATCTTGAATCCTAGGGTTGGAAGGGGACCTCAGAGGTCTTCTAGTCCAACCCTTCCGCAAAGCAGGAGACCTTCTACCATCCCAGTCAAGTAATTGTCAAGTCTTGTCTTGAAAGCCACAAGGGATGGAGCACCCACAACTCCATGAAACAAGCTAGTCAGCTGATTAATTGTTCTTCTTGTCTGGAAATTTCTCCTTATTTCCAGGTTGAATCTCTCCTTGATCAATTTCCATCCATTGTTCCTTGTCTGGCCTTCAGGTGCCTTGGAAAATAGCTCGACTCTCTTCCACACAAACCCAGATAGATGTTCACGATCAAACAAGGTTCAGTTGGGACAGGAAATCCTTGTCTAAATGATTTTTCCCCCTCTCTAATTTGCCTCAGTGTCACTTTCTTAGCTCAACTCTGGAGGGAACCGCTAATTTTGAGCCGAAGATTGTGCCAGGGTCTCCGAGTTCGTTAAGATTCCTTGTAAATCAATTATTTAATGAGTGGTTACCGGTGCACTCAAATATATCAAGGGCATTTCCCAGGTGAGGCTGTGTTTAAAGAGGAATTCTTTGTTTTTGTTAATGGATGAGAACTAGAGTATTATGCAGTCCAAAACATATACATACATATGCAAGTATGCAAACACAGAGAGAGAGAGAGAGAGAGAGAGAAATACACAAATGGTCACCCACATACAGCCTCTGTTCCAATTCTGCTGCAAATAGTGAATTAAAATATATTCTTTCCAAAGGTTACTCACAGCGCTGCAATTATTCCACGGTGGAGGCGCATTATTAAAGATTTGCTTCAATTTTCATACAAAAATAATAATAATTCCAAGCTGGAATTATTATTATTTTTTCTACAAAAGGAGGAAGGGAGGGAGGTGGGGGAGGAAGCTGGCTCTTTAATACAGTTTTCATTTCTAGTCTTTATGAACTCCTTGGGTGCTAACCACTTAGACTGTTACGCAATGGAGCACAATGTAAAACATGAAATGAGCAGCCATTAAAGGAAAAAAAAAACCTCTTCAAAAGGAGCCATTTGATCTTAGAGAGTTGAGATGTATAAAGAAAACCTTTCAGCTAGCTCTTAGCCACTAACAAGATGATAATTGAATTACTAGTGAAAGGACAATTCAGAAGGCAATCAGACCATCATCCTACCTCCTTACGGATCTGGGAGTAAATTGCACTAAATGCAGTGGTGGGATTCAAAATTGTTTACTACCGGTTCTGTGGGCGTGGCTTGGTGGGCGTGGCGTGGCTTGGTGGGCGTGGCTTGGCTTGGTGGGCGTGGCAGAGGAAGGATACTGCAAAATCCCCATTTCCTCCCGATCAGCTGGGATTTGGGAGGCAGAGAATAGATGGGACAGGGGCCGGTCAGAGATGGTATTTACTGGTTCTCCAAACTACTCAAAATTTCCGCTACCGGTTCTCCAGAACTGGTCCGAACCTGCTGAATATCACCTCTGACTAAATACACTGGTGCTTCCTTCTGCATAGACACCAGAAGGTGGGTTTCAGCAGATTCTGACCAGTTCTGGAGAACCGGTAGTGGAAATTTTGAGTAGTTCAGAGAACAGGTAGTAAAAATTCTGCCTGGCTCCAGCCCCATCTATTCTCTGCCTCCTGAGTCCCAGCTGATCGGGAGGAAATGGGGATTTTGCAGTAACCTTCCCCTGGAGTGGGAGGGAATGGAGATTTTACAGTATCCTTCCCCTCCCACGCCCACCATGCCACGCCCACCAAGCCACACCCACAGAACCGGTAGTAAAAAAATTTGAAACCCGCCACTGTTCTATGCTCTAATCTATATGTCCCTTGTGCTTTTCATAACACCCAGTCTAACACTTGCAATTATAAATGCACATCTGGGGGGGGAAAAGAACGGTGCGTTTGATTAGCAGGTACATTGGCAGAAGGGGTTAAAATCTTCAGCATGTGTTCCTTTTGTAAAAGAAATTTCTAGGTACCGGAGACGTGGTGGATGAAAGGCTTGCTCGAATGAACACAAGCCAGATCAGCTGGGGAAAGAGGCACCCACTCTTCCCGGGGCTCTGATCTTCTGCCAGGAAGACTTCCTGCAGGAAACCGCATGATGTTATATCTTGGCCCAGCGTGTTCTCCTGACGCTGCCTTGCGGTCTCCAAAACCCCTTTTAGCCAAGCCAGCAAAATAAGCCTCTACGCTGAAGCGGTGGGCTTATTAAATTGCTCTCTAATATCCCACTATTTCACATTTCCCCATTTCGCATGGAGATGTCAGGACACCGGGGACCAGGAAATGTCAAAAGCTTTCAAGGGTTTTTGCAAAAACCCCAGATTGGTGAGCGGTTCCAAGGCAGGCTTGATTTTTCTTTTTCTTTGAGCTTCTCAGAGCTCAAAAGCTCTTTTGAGGTCCATCTCTCTCTGGAGAACATGCTTCGCTTCTGGCCCACACATCCAAGGATGCTGTTTCTGGCCATCTTCTTCCCAAGGTGGCCTTCCCGTTGTTTGCGTCAAATAAGGCAGGACAACGGCTCTAATTTCAGCTTCATGAGACATCTGGTAGGAGATCTGCAGGCGGGGTGGGTGGGGGGTGGGAATCTCTCTGGAGCTTTCTTCCATTGTACAAAAACAACCGCGGTCATGTTGGAGGACTTTCAGCTTCCCAGCTGTGGGAGGATCTTCTTCTCAAGTAGTGCCTTTGTGAAGAAGAAAGGGGGTCCTTTGGAGCAGGCTAACTCTGTAGATGTTTATATGCAGTGCAACGCAGGGAGACATGTGCAGATCTGTACATTGGGGAAACAAAACAGCCACTTCACAAACCGCTTGGCGCAACATAGGAGAACCAACCCATCAAGGCTAGATTAAGGAGTCCATCTGCATTTCAAAGACAAAGGCCACTCTTTTGAAGACAGCAAAGTCCACATTTTGGACAGGGAGGACCACTGGTTTGACAGAGGGGTCAAAGTGGTCATCTATGTCAAAACTGAACAGCCCTTCCTCAATAGAGGGGGAGGGACGCAGCATCATCTATCTCCTGTCTAGAACACAGCCCTTTCAGCAGTTCCAAGAAGGGTCCACTCCCATTTGCACTATTTGGGTGACCCTGAGGACACAGATAAACCTCCAAGTGGCCTCAGCGATCCTCTAAAAGGATGCAAATGCCCAGCTGTGTGCAAGGAGTATAAATCCTTCGATTCCCCACCCCCTAGTCAGAGCTGAAGAAGCTTCTTGGATGAGAAGTGAAACATCTTCAAAACACCCCCAAGAAAGTGCAGTGGCTTCTTGGAAAAAGCCCCTTTGGGACAAACTCTGTAGAGTCATCACATTTATTTTCAGGATCTGCATGTTCTTTTCTCCTCTTCCTTTAACTCCGCGTCAGTTGTGGAGAGGAACGTCTGCACAACCGTTAAGGACACGCAACGGCAGCAGGGAAATAAGAATAGAAGCACATCTGCCTGGCGGAGAGGAGCGGATGAGATAATGCAACTTAGGAAAGAGGACTCCTGCAGCAAAGAGTTGCGAGGTGGGTTGCTTTCAATCAGCCGGCAATGCTCTTTTGTGGCCATAATTCCATGAGTCCTTCAACCCACCAGGCCAAATTCAGGGCATGATGGCTACTGAGCCTTCTTGGCCCTTATCAACTGAACAACCTAACAAGGGATGTGCTTGTGATTCACATTGTGATTCTCTTAAGGTTAGACATTGTGCCAGTCCAGGAAGTTGGGTTAGTTGAGCATGATTTTAACCATGGAGAGGCATCATTTGGGACTTTCCTCCTCATGGTAAGATCTTCTCCTACTAAAACTCCATCTGCCTGCCTGCCAACCTACCTACCTATCTATCATCTACATCTATCTATCTATCTATCTATCTATCTATCTATCTATCTATCTATCTATCTATCTATCTATCTATCTTCTACATCTATCTATTTATCTATATCCATCTATCTATCATCTATCTATATCTATCCATTCATCTATCATCTAAATCTATCTATCATCTACATCTATCTATCTATCCATCCATTAATCCATCCATCCATCCATCCATCCATCGTCTACGTTTATTCTATTTCCATCTATCATCAATTATATCTATCTATCCATCCATCCATCTAACATCTACATCTCTATCTATCTATCTATCTGTCATCTACATCTATCTATTTATCTATATCCATCTATCTATCTATCATCTATCTATATCTGTCTATCTGTCTATCTTCTATCATCTATCTATCTATCTATCTACCTATCTATCATCCATCCATCCATCCATCATCTATCTATCTCCTTGTGGTATTGAGGTGCTTTCTTGGCGTGTACCCAAGAACTCTTGCATCAACACTGTTGGGCAAGCCACTAGAATATCATTTGAGAGAGAGAAAAACTTTCCCTTCTAGCACTGTTGATATTCCCTAGTTGGGTCATGAAATGTCTGCAAGAAAACAACCCAATTCAGACAATACCAAGGAAACCCTCATTTCAACCCTGAGCTGCAAATATTCTCCTTTTATGGCGTGCATCTATCTACTGTATGTCCCTACTGAGTCTTTGTCTGTCTGTGTCTGCCTGCCTACCTATGCACTCTGTCTACCATCTATCACCTTCAAATCAGAATACTATTATAATAACTCATTAAAGCACCGTAACAGTAATGGGGCCTCACGAACCTTGGAAACCACATCAGAATTTATACCCCATAGCAAACCTTCACTTTTTAAAATGATATATTCCCGTCCATCTCCCTGCTACACACTTTCTCCACTGCTCTTTGTGCAACTTGTTTATCTCGCTTGGATGCATCATCGTGTTAATTTTTTTTTTTTTTTGGAAAACGTTATTTCATTAGTGGCGGCCTTATCCTCCAGCCTCTAGCAACCATCTTATATCTTAAGGTATCCATTTAACGGCAGCTATAAATCTGAGGAGCGGCCCTCTTTTCCTTTATCCAACTCACCTGAGAAGATAATAAACAGCGGGATTCAAGGAGACAATCTTACGGCCCCCCTCTTATCATTTCTCTCCTGCCTGATGAGGATAAATTCTTTTTTGGGGGGAAAGGCAGCTGGTCTGTTCGGCTCCATTTCCTATGAGCTTCTTCTCTAAAACGGGTTTCTTTTCTTAGCAAAAGAAGCTTTCATCCACCTCCAATTCTCTCCCTCCCGCCCCCCTCTCAGCAATTGCAAAGAACTTCAAGTCTCAAGGTTTTTAGGTAGTCCTCGACTTACGATGGTTTATTTAGTGACCATTCAAAGTCACAACGGCACCGGAAAAAATGTGACCTAGGACCAATTTTCACACCTACAACCATTGCCTCATTCTCCAGGGTCACTTGATCAAAATTGAGGCGCTTGGCAACTGACTCATACTTACAACGGTTGGCATGGGAGACTCTTTTTGAGACTTTCTGACAAGAAAAATCAATAGGGAAGCCAGAGCAGTGATTTCGCCTGTAGTATGGCATTCTAACCACTGCGCCATCATGGGTCAGAGAGAAAGAGAGAGAGAGACGGAGAAAGAGAGAGAGAGCAATAGCCCTTAGACTTATATAATGCTTCATAGTGCTTTGCAGCCCTCTCTAAGGAGTTTACAGAGTGAACATATTGCCCGCAACAATCTGGGTTCTCATTTCACCAACCTCAGAAGGATGGAAGGCTGAAACAACCTTCAGCCAGTGAGAATCAAACTCCTGGCAATCGGCAGAGTTAGTCTGCAATACTGCATTCTAACCACTGGGCCACCACAGAGAAGATATAGATGATAGATAGATAGATAGATAGATAGATAGATAGATAGATAGATAGGGATAGAAAGTTAGAGATAGAGAGATAAAGACAGACAGACAGACAGACAGACAGATAGATTGATAGAGATAGAATAATAATAATAATAATAATAATAATAATAATAATAATAATAATAATAATAATAATAATAATAATAATAATAATAATATTTTAATTTGTATACCGCCCTTCTCCCGAAGGACTCAAGGCGGTTTACAGCCAAATAAAATAACAATCAAGACACATACATTATTACTAAAAACAATAATTAAAAAATTTATTAAATTTGGCCCAAATTTTAAAATACATTCAAACTCTAAAAAACTAATTAAAATTTAGAACCCATAAAATCATCTAAAAATTAAAATTCAAGCCGGTCCTGCGTGAGAGAATAGATATGTCTTAAGCTCGCGGCGAAAGGTCCGGAGGTCAGGAAGTTGTCGAAGTCCAGGGGGAAGTTCGTTCCACAGGGTAGGAGCCCCCACAGAGAAGGCCCTCCCCCTGGGGGCCGCCAGTCGACATTGCTTGGAGTCCCTCTCTGTGAGAACGCACAGGTCACTGGGAGGTAGAAGATGGCAGTAGATGATAGAGATAGATAGAGATAGATAGAGATAGATAGATAGATAGATAGATAGATAGATAGATAGATAGATAGATAGATGGATGGATGGATGGATGGATGGATGGATGGATGGATGGATGGATGGATGGATGGATGGATGGATGGATGGATGGATGGATGGATGGATGGATAGATAGATAGATAGATAGATAGATAGATAGATAGATAGATAGATAGATAGATAGATAGATGATAGATAGATAGAGATAGAAAGCGAGAGAGAGAGAGAGATACAGACAGAGAGAGACACAGACAGAGAGAGATAGACAGACAGAGAGAGATAGACAGACGGACAGAGTTAAGAGTAGGAATGTAATGATAGCAGTCTTCCAATATTTGAGGGGCATCAATTTATTCTCCAAAGAATCAGCAGGCTTGACAAGAAGCAATGGATGGAAACTCATCAAGAAGGGAACCAGCCTAGAACTAAGGAGAAATTTCCTGACAATTAGAACAATTAATCAGTGGAACAACTTGCCTCCAGAAGTTGTGAATGCTCCATCACTGGAAGTTTTTAAGAGGAAGTTGGACAACTATTTGTCTGCAATGGTATAGGGTTTCCTGATTGAGCAGGGCGTTGGAGTAGAAGTTATTCTGTTAATGCATTCTTCCCTAAGTCATCTACTAATCCTTTTTCCCACACTTTCTTTTCCTGCAGTCATTCCTGGCCCTTCCATTTCTCCCTGGCTTTTGTCCTCCTCTCCAAACTCAGCTCCTGAGCTACATACTCCATACTTATCATCACCTTTGCATTCTCTCCTTCTTCCCGAATAATCAACTCCCCCGTGAATTCTTTTGCCATGGGACAACATGAATAAAGCCACACTTGAACCAGGTATTTGAAACAGAGCAAAATACTCTCCAAAGAGGCCCCCATCCCCGTCACTTTTGGGTTCTGTGAATGTCACAATCACCAGTGTTTGGGTGACATTCAGAGAACCAAGAAGAGATTGGACAACCGTCTGTTTGAAATGTTCTAGATCAGGGGTCTGCAAACTTGGCTCCTTTAAGACTTGTGGACTTCAACTCCCAGAGTTCTTCAGCCAGCAAAGCTATCTATCATCTATCTATATCTATCCATCCATCTATCATCTACATCTATCTATCTATCCATCCATTAATCCATCCATCCATCCATCTATCATTTACATTTATTCTATTTCCATCTATCTATCATCAATCTATATCTATCCATCCATCCATCCATCTATCCATCTATCCATCTATCCATCTATCCATCTATCCATTCAACATCTACATCTATCTATCTATCTATCTATCTATCTATCTATCTATCTATCAATCTGTCATCTACATCTATTTATCTATATCCATCTATGTATCTATCATCTATCTATATGAATCTATCTATCCATCATCTACATCTATCTATCCATCCATCCATTAATTCATCCATCCATTCCTCTATCATCTACATTTATTCTATTTCCATCCATCTATCATCAACCAAGAAGAGATTGGACAACCGTCTGTTTGAAATGTTCTAGACCAGGGGTCTGCAAACTTGGCTCCTTTAAGACTTGTGGACTTCAACTCCCAGAGTTCTTCAGCCAGCAAAGCTATCTATCATCTATCTATATCTATCCATCCATCTATCATCTACATCTATCTATCTATCCATCCATTAATCCATCCATCCATCCATCTATCATTTACATTTATTCTATTTCCATCTATCTATCATCAATCTATATCTATCCATCCATCCATCCATCCAACATCTACATCCATCCATCTATCTATCTATCTATCTATCTATCTATCTATCTATCTATCTATCTATCTATCTATTTATCTGTCTATCTGTCATCTACCTCTATTTATCTATATCCGTCTAGCTATCATCTATCTCTATCTATCTATCTATCTATCTATCTATCTATCTATCTATCTATCTATCTATCTATCTATCCATCCATTAAGTCATCCATCCATTCCTCTATCATATACATTTATTCTATTTCCATCTATCTATCATCAACCAAGAAGAGATTGGACAACCGTCTGTTTGAAATGTTCTAGACCAGGGATCTGCAAACTTGGCTCCTTTCAGACTTGTGGACTTCAACTCCCAGAGTTCCTCAACCATCTTTGCTGGGAGTTGAAGTCCACAAGTTTTAAAGGAGCCAAGTTTGCAGACCCCTGGTCTAGGGAAGGGGTGTCAAACTCGATTTCATTGAGGGCCACCTCAGGATTGTGTTTGACTTTGGAGGGGGGCAGGAGAAGAAGCAACGGATGGAAACTAATCAAAGAGAGAAGCAACCTAGAACTAAGGAGAAACTTCCTGACAGTTAGAACAATGAATCAGTGGAACAACTTGCCTCCAGAAGTTGTGACTGCTCCATCAATGGAAGTTTTTAAGAAGATGTTGGATACCCATTTGTCTGAAGTGGTGTAGGATTTCCTACCTAAGCAGGGGGTTGGACTAGAAGACCTCCGAGGTCCCTTCCAACTCTGTCATTCTTTTTTTTTTTTTTTTGCATTTATATCCCGCCCTTCTCCGAAGACTCAGGGCAGCTTACACTATGTCAAGCAATAGTCTTCATCCATTTGTATATTATATATAAAGTCAACTTATTGCCCCCAACAATCTGGATCCTCATTTACCTACCTTATAAAGGATGGAAGGCTGAGTCAACCTTGGGCCTGGTGGGACTTGAACCTGCAGTAATTGCAAGCAGCTGCTGTTAATAACAGACTGTCTTAGCAGTCTGCGCCACTCAAGGACCCTAAATGATAAAACCTTTGGCACCATACCACTCAATTTTTTTTTAACTTTTGCAAATGGCACAAGAGTTTTTTAAAAAGGGGGGGGGAGAAGGAAGGTACAGAGCCCCTAGTTCCCAGCATGTCTTTGGGATATTTGCGGTGTCTGTTGGACGAAGGAAAGCTGGTTTATTTATCTCAACCTGTCTGGTTTTGATCCTCCTGCGAAGGGAGCTCCTGTCTCCAGCCTGATCTAAAGTCAGCAATCTCTCCTCGGACTTGTCAGAAGGGCTGATCACAGGGGATAGATCATGGGAGTTAAATTTAATATCAATACTCCAGACCTCTGGTCTCCTGAAGCAAAACCTGCTTTAGCTCAAGAGACGCTGTTTACTCAGAGAAATTAATGTGCGACTTCAAAGGAGGCTGGGAATCGTTCACAGAGGGAGGAAATTATGGCTAGAAAAACAGATATTTCTGGGGAAAGGCCAACCTGACGCCCAGGGGACGGGGAGGGGAGGGGATTCCACTCTGAAAAACCTCTTTTATTCTTTTGCAGAACGCAGGTTGGGAGAAAGGTGGGCATAAAGGCAAATTTTCCAGTCGCACTGGAAAATTGGCACTGGAAAAGTCGCACTGAGTTGCAGGCTGCGGCAGGAAGAGGCAAGGAAGGAACGTAGAATAGCATAGCATAGAATAATAGCATAGCATAGCATAGCGTTAGGGTTAGGGTAAGGGTTAGGGTTAGGGTTAGAATAGCATGGCATAGCATAGCATAGCATAGCATAGCATAGAATAGAATAGAATAGAATAAAATAGAATAGAATAACAGAGTTGGAAGGGACCTTGGAGATCTTCTAGTCCAACCCCCTGCTCTTCTCTGCACTCTTTCTAGAGTCTCAAAATCTTTTTTTTACATCGTGGCGACCAAAACTGGATGCAGTGTTCCAGGTGTGGCCTTACCAAGGCCTTAAAAAGTGGTATTAACACTTCAGGTGATCTTGATTCTATCCCTCTGTTGATGCATTTAAATGGTTGTCCACTAGGCCTCCAAGATCCCTTATACATCTTTGCACAAATCCAGAAGAAATCCTGGGATTAGAAAATTTAGAACTCCGCCGACTCCGACAAGACCTGTGTTTAACACACAGGATCATCTATTGCAATGTCCTTCCTGTTAAAGACTACTTCAGCTTCAATCACAATAATACAAGAGCAAACAATAGATTCAAACTTAATGTTAACCGCTTCAATCTTGATTGCAGAAAATATTATTTTTGTAACAGAGTTGTTAACGCTTGGAATACACTGCCTGACTCTGTGGTCTCTTCTCAAACTCCCAAAAGCTTTAACCAAAAACTGTCTACCATTGACCTCACCCCATTCCTAAGGGGTCCGTAAGGGGCGTGCATAAGAGCACAAAAGTACCTACCGTTCCTGTCCTATTGTTTCCTTTCATTATATCAAATTAATACAATTATTACCTACTTTTGCTCATATATATGCTTATATGATATTTTGCTGATTTATGTTGATGCTTGTGTATTTATTTTATTTTATTTTATTTATTTTATTATACTTTTATACCGCACCATCTCCCGTAGGACTCAGGGCGGTTCACAGGCATATTAAAAAACAATATAATAAATAAGCATTAAAAACCCAATTAAAACTAAATATTATCATAGCCAAATCACTAAAAACGGTAAAAACCCATTAAAAAACCCTTAAAATTTAGTTAAAACATTTTATTCTTAGGCTAGTCCAGCGCGCTGAAATAATAAAGTCTTCAGTTCATGTCTGAAGGTCCGGAGGTCAGGAAGTTGTCGCAATCCCGGAGGAAGGTCGTTCCACAGGGCTGGTGCCACCACAGAGAAGGCCCTCCCCCTGGGGGTCCCAACCTACATTGTTTGGTCGAAGGCACCCTGAGGAGGCCCACTCTGTGGGAGCGCACGGGTCGTTGGGAGGCATTTGGTGGCAGAAGGCGGTCTCGAAGGTATCCCGGTCCTAAGCCATGGAGCGCTTTAAAGATGGTAACCAATCTGTATATACTGTGTATACTGTTGTGACAAAATAAAAAAAAAGAAGAACAGCACGACTAAGAGGGAACCCTTGGCTCTGGGATGAGCATAGAACATAGAATCCTAGGGCTGGAAGGGACCTTGGAGGTCCTCTAGTCGAACCCCCTGCTCAAGCCAGGAGATTTTATACCATCCTGGAAAAATGGTTGTCCAACCTTTTCTTGAAGACTTTCAGTGATGGAATACATGCAACTTCTGGAGGCAAGCCATTGCACTGAGTAGAATAACTTTATTGTCACTTTGAATGTACACTAATCGGCATACATTAAAATGAAATTTCGTTGCATGCAATGCTCAAAGGGTCACCTTATGACACAGAGAAACAATGCAGTCTAGTTTGGATGTATACATGGCAGGGGTGAAATCCAGCAGGTTCTGACAGGTTCTGGAGAACCGGTAGCAGAAATTTTGAGTAGTTCGGAGAACTGGTAATAAAAATTCTGACTAGCACCACCTCCATCTATTTATATATCAGCAAATATTTATATATCAGCAAATAGCCCGAGCCTGTAAAGATGAAGTGAGGAAAGCTAAGGCTCACAATGAACAAAGGCAAGCGACAAAAGTAAAAAAATAACAGAAAAAGCTTCTTCCAACATGTTAAAAACAAGAAAAAAGTCAAGGAAACAATTGGCCCATTGCTGGGAGAAAGTGGCAAGAAGATGACAAGCAACAGGGAGAAAGCAGATCTACTTAACTCATTTTTTGCATCTGTCTTTACACAAAAGGAAAAAAAAACAATTCAACCTATCAAAAACAGCACCACAAAAAACAGATTAGAAACACAAGTTAAAATAGGGAAGAAAATGGCAGGTGAACACCTGTCTACCCTAGACGAGTTCAAATCACCAGGACCGGATGGGTTACACCCCAAGGTTCTGAAAAAACTGGCAGACAAAATCTCAGAACCACTGAACTATATCTTTCAAAGATCCTGGAGCACAGGGGAGCTGCCAGAGGACTGGAAAAGAGCTGATGTAGTTCCCATCTTCAAAAAAGGAGAAAAAAAAACAGATCCAGGAAACTACAGACCTATCAGCCTGACCTCAATACCGGGGAAGATTCTGGAAAAGATAATCAAGCATCGAATCACCAAACACCTAGAAGCAAACAAAGTAATAACCAAAAGCCAACATGGGTTTGTCAAAAACAGATCATGCCAGACTAATCTTATTGCATTCTTTGACAAAGTGACAAAATTAGTGGACCAGAGGAATGCTGTCGATATAATTTACTTGGACTTCAGTAAAGCATTTGATAAAGTAGACCATAACCTACTACTAGATAAAGTAGAAAAATGTGGGTTAGACAGCACCACCACCAGATGGATTCGTAACTGGCTGACCAACCGCACTCAACGTGTAGTCCTCAACAGAACTACATCCACATGGAGGGAAGTATGCAGTGGAGTACCCCAAGGCTCTGTTTTAGGCCCAGGACTCTTCAACATCTTCATCAATGACTTGGATGAGGGGATAGATGGGGAACTCCTCAAATTTGCAGATGACACCAAGCTGGCAGGAATAGCCAACACTCCAGAAGATAGGCTCAAGTTACTGAAAGATCTTGACAGACTTGAACATTGGGCGCTATCTAACAAAATGAAATTCAACAGTGAAAAAAGTAAGGTTCTACATTTAGGCAAAAAAAACCAAAATGCACAAGTACTGTATACGTGGTACCTTGCTCAATAGTAGTACCTGTGAGAGGGATCTTGGAGTCCTAGTGGATAACCATTTAGATATGAGCCAGCCGTGTGCAGCAGCTGCTAAAAAAGCCAACACAGTTCTGGGCTGCATAAACAGAGGGATAGAATCAAGATCACATGAAGTGTTAGTGCCACTTTATAATGCCTTGGTAAGGCCACACTTGGAATACTGCATCCAGTTTTGGTCGCCGCGATGTAAAAAAGATGCTGAGACTCTAGAAAGAGTGCAGAGAAGAGCAACAAAGATGATTAGGGGACTGGAGGCTAAAACATATGAAGAATGGTTGCAGGAACTCGGTATGTCTAGTTTAATGACATGATAGCAGTGTTCCAATATCTCAGGGGTTGCCACAAAGAAGAGGGAATCAGGCTGTTCTCCAAAGCACCTGAGGGTAGAACAAGAAGCAATGGGTGGAAACTGATAAAGGAAAGAAGCAACTTAGAACTAAGGAGAAATTTCCTGACAGTTAGAACAATTAATCAGTGGAACAACTTGCCTGCAGAAGTTGTGAATGCTCCAACACTGGAAATTTTTAAGAAAATGTTGGATAACCATCTGTCTGAGATGGTGTAGGGTTTCCTTCCTGGGCAGGGGGTTGGACTAGAAGTCCTCCCTTTCAACTCTGTTGTTATATTATATTATATTATATTATATTATATTATATTATATTATATTATATTATATTATATTATATTATATTATATTATATTATATTATATTATATTATATTATATTATATTATATTATATTATATTATATTATATTATATTATATTATATTATATCTTCTGCTTCCCAAGTCCCAGCGGATTGGGAAGAAATGGGGATTTTGCAGTATCCTTCCCCTGCCATGCCCACCAAGCCACGCCACACCTACCAAACCATGCCATGCCCACCAAGCCAGACCAACAGAACCGGTAGTGTAAAATTTGGAAACCCACCACTGAATTTGGAGTGGCGTGGGAATGGAGATTTTGCAGTATCCTTCCTCTGCCATGCCCACCAAGCTACACCCACAGAACTGGTAGTTAAAAAAAATTGGATTTCACTACTGGTACATGGTGAGAGAAACGAATCTTGCGAGTTTACCAGACAGATGGCCTAGTGAATAAAGCTGTTCCAGAATCTGGAAATCTGGTAAAGAGACTTCTAAATCTCCTCCCAGAGGGGAGCAACACAAACAGACCATGGAGTGGGTGTGTAGGGGTCTCTAACAATGTTTTGAGCTCTAGGCACTGAATGCTTTAAGCAGCATACTGAATAATGGGAAGCGAGCTTCCTATAATCTTCTCCGTTGTCCTCACCACTCTCTGTAGGAACTTTCTATCTGTTGCCACCAAACCAAACAGGGATGCAGTTTGTTAAAATGCTCTCAATCGTACCTCTGTAAAAAGTGGCCAGGACAGAAGGAGAAAGATGTGCTCCCTTCATCCAACGCAAGAAATGCAGATGCTAGTTTGCATTTTTTTAATTAATTAACCGAATAACCAAATTGGAAAGGATCGAAGGAGGTTGTCCAACCTCCTTCTCAAGCAAGAAACCTATACCATTCTGGACAAATGGTTGCCCAGTCTCTTCTTAAAAATCTCCAGTGATGGAGCACCCACAACCTCTGGAGGCAATCCGTTCCACTGGTTGATTGTTCTCACCGTCAGGAAATTTCTCCTTAGTTCTAAGTTGCTTCTCTCCTTGATTAGTTTCCATCCGTTGCTTCTTGCGCTGCCTTCAGGTGCTTTGGAGAACAGGTGGACCCCCTCTTCTTTGTGGCAGCCCCCCCCCCCCCGATGGTCACTGATACAGGTGTCTGTCTAACAATCAGCCTGGGCACCTTTTCAGTGTAGAAGGAATTCAGATCAAATGAGCATCCGTTGTCATGGATCTCCTTGAAAGAGAAGGAAGGTAGATTTGACTGCTGCTGCTTCCTGGCTGAAATAGTTCTACAGGTAATGGTCCCATTAGGACCAGAATTAGAATCAAGTTGCCTGTTGCTAAGCAAGGCGGTAATTAAGTCTCTGTGGCTCAGACTGGTAAGACAGTCTGTTATTAACACAGCTGCTTGCAATTACTGCAGGCTCTAGTCCCACCAGGCCCAAGGTTGACTCAGCCTTCCATCCTTTATAAGGTAGGTAAAATGAGGACCCAGATTGTTGGGGGGGCAATAAGTTGACTTTGTATATAAATATACAAATAGAATGAGACTATTGCCTTACACAATGTAAGCCGCCCTGAGTCTTCGGAGAAGGGCGGGATATAAATGCAAATTTAAAAAAAAGTCAGTGGCACCCAGTTTTATCTTTCTGGCCAGGATTATTAAGTGATTCCCTGAAGGGCCTGCTTCAGTGGTGGGGTGCCACTGGTTCGGACTGGTTTGGGTGAACTGGTGGTTGCGACCTGCGGGAAGGCCTGGCCACAATCCCGTCCTATATTGCTGTGTTGTTTGATGCATGTGCGAAAGGCGCACGACAGCAAATTCCCGTCTTTTGTTTTGTTTTTTTTAAAAAAGTTTTTTATTTTTTAACAAAAAGTAAACATAGAAATCTCATCAAATCAATTACAATGTGTTGATGGGGCGTTTACATATGTTCTTGTGCAATCTCAAGATAAACATCTTTTTCATACCTCTATCTTATATCATCTAGATCTCTTACTCGGTCTGGGTCTTTAACGTATCTTTCCTTCTAGAAAATAAGTCCCATATTTTGTAATATTGTTTATCTTCTTGTTCTCTAATGTCAAATGTCAATTTACTCATCTCTGCACATTCCATCATCTTCCTAATGATTTCGTCTTGCAAGGGTAATTTCTCATTTTTCCAATTTTTAGCAAACACAATCCTGGCTGCTGTAATAATATTCACAATCAAATATTTAACATCTCTGGTATATATTTCAGGTAAAATTTCCAGCAAAAACACTTCAGGTATAAGGATAATATGTTTTTTGATCATTTTCTCCAACCATGTGTGTATTTTAGTCCAATACCTTTTCGCTTCAACACATGTCCACCACATATGATAATATGAGCCCGGTATCTGATGACACTTTCAACATTTTTCGGATTTATCCTTAGACGTTCTAGCAATTCTTGTCGGGGGTAGATGCCACCTGTAAAACATCTTATACAAGTTCTCTTCATATGCTGTAGACATTGTCATTTTATAATTATACATCCAAAGTTTCTGCCATGCCTCTAAATCTATCCCATAACCAAAATTCTTCCCCCAGAATGCCCGTGTTTTGTGATGTTCCATGTACACACACACACTCACATTTTCAGTGCTGGGTGAACCAGTTGTTACGGCATGCGACGCCCACCTCTGGCATGCTTACATTTGTCCAGGATGGTATGAAGTCTCCGATCTTGGGCAGGGGTTGGACTAGAGGACCTCCGAGGTCCCTTCCAGGGCTAGGATCCTACGATTCTGCACCAAGGATCCATCAACCTCCTTCAAAGTTACCAGAATAAAGTTGGCTGTTTTCCTCCTATTTCATCCCCGCTGTTGTGCCTCGTCCTCCCTCCTCTCCTCAGCCGGGCCCCTCCCGTCTCCACCTGGGCCTGTTATCAGACTCCGAGTCTGATAATGAAGATGAATGGCCTGTCATGCCTCCAGCCCCCGGCCCTGGCCCCATGCCCGGAGAGGATTTCAGGAGCGAACAGACAAGCCCAATAAACTTCACTCCTACAGCATGTGAGCAGGAAGCCAGCCACGTGCTGGAATTACTGACAGCAGATCCAGCTGAAGAGAAATCAAAGTGGGAGGATCCTCGCTTCCGGAGATCTGAGAGGCGACGCCAGCAGAAGGAAGGGAGGGGCAGGCCTGGATAAATGCTGAGTCATGTAGCCACACCCCACAGCCTATATAAAGGACATGCTTTTGGCATTCCAACCTTGAGTCAAAGTCTCATCTAGTTTGCTGATATCGGACTCTATCACTGAAGTCACAACTTGGACTCCTGCCTGCCCTGATAAACCTCGAAGGAATTTGGCAAGCTGCAGAGGCTTCGTTGCCACGTTTGATACGGACTTCCTTGACCCGGTCATCGGAGGGGGAGGGGACATGACACCCGCGGTCTTTCTATTTTATTTTATTTATTTATTTGCTGCATCTATCCTAATGCCCTGTGTTTTTAATACATAAGGTAGGACAGCCAGGCTACAGGTCAGGAGTTTTCCTCCCTGGGTGACAGTCGAGATATGAAATAGAAGAGAAAAGCCCCCTCTGGGTTGCGCAGAGCATTTAATTGGTGAGAAAGTTACTACGCTGTCAAAAGAAGGACAGTGCAATAAGAATAATTTCCAAATTTCCAAATCCACCTCTCACCTGCGTGGCTGGCAATAGCTGGAAGATTTCTAATTTTCACATAAGAGATTCCTTTTGCCCCAGCAGGAGTAAAGAATACACAGCCAAAGTAAAGCCAGGGGCCTCTCTTACTATAGCTCTGAATAACGTTTGCTGTGCATCCAATAGCTGGCCAAGTGGAGATATTTGGACTAAACTGGTTTTTTTTCTCTGTACAACGTAAGACACTTACACTGTCTGGTCTACCTGTCTAAATTAGCAGCTGTTGTGTGGGGGGGGAAAAACCCTGAGCATTTCTTCCTAACCGTCTACTGTTATTTTAGGCCAAACACTCCACCTTTTAGGGAATTGAATAGAAAAGAATATTTGTAGCTCAGGGTTGAACTGTGAGGTTCTTGATGCTCTCCGAGCTTGGTTGCTTTGTTGCAAACATTTCATGACCCAACTAGGTAATGGCATCAGTGCTAGAAGAGTTTGGGAGAAGAGGGGGGAGGGGGAGGACAGTTGGTCCTTGGTGCTCTCTGAGCTTGGTTGCTTTGTTGCAAATGTTTCATGACCCAACTAGGTAACATCATCAGTGTTAGAAGGGAAGGAGGTTTGTGGAGAGGAGGAGGAGGAGGAGGAGGAGGAGGAGGAGGAGGAGGAGGAGGAGGAGGTGGAGGACAACAACAACAACGACTGTGGGGTCCTTGGTGCTCTCTGAGCTTAGGTGTTTTCTTGCAGGCGTTTCATGACCCAACTAGGTAACATCATCAGTGCTAGAAGGAAGAGGGATTTGAGGAGAGGAAGAGGAGGAGGACTGTGGGTTCCTTGGTGCTCTTTGAGCTTGGTTGCTTGGTTGCAAATGTTTCATGACCCAACTAAGTAACATCATCAGTGTTAGAAGGGAGGGAGGTTTGTGGAGAGGAGGAGGAGGAGGAGGAAGAAGAAGAAGACTGTGTGGTCCTTGGTGCTCTCTGAGCTTGGCTGTTTCCTTACAGATATTTCATAACCCAACTAACCCTCCCCCCAGTGCTAAAAGGGAGGGGGGGTCATAAGTCTAGGATTACCTGTAAAAAACATTAAAACAGAATAGAATAAAATAAGATAAGGTGTGTTGTCAGGTGTATTTGTGCCACAGTTATGTTCAGAGGAGGCCTTGCCCCATCACAAAGCCATTCCCAAAGGAAACGGAGTCATGGGGTCTCAGATTCAGAACTGCTGAATCCAGAGTCATTCTAGCTCTTTCCTTGCCCCCTTCAGTGTCTGCAATTCTGCTCGGTTAGCTACAAATCCAAGACGATCTTCATCAACTCCACGTTCTACTACCTTTTCGGAGATGTTCTCCACCATCCCCAATTTGCATAATCCTTGTCCTAAATCACAGCCCAACAGCCACGGTGCTCATTAGCCGCTGTTTAATTAAGCAATATGGATCCTGCTTTGATATTTACAATTCCACTCTGGCTGATTGATAGGGGAAAGTGTCTCATTTTTAAATACAGCGGCCATAAAGTTTAATACCGCTTGACTTATTGGGAGTTTCATTTACCGCTCCAGATGCAGATCCAACCCAGCCTAAAGTAGTGGCCCTATTAAATTAGTGCTAACTGTGCGTGGAGCAATAGATGACGAGCTTCATTACAACTGGTTTGCCGGGTAATTATTGCGATCTGGATTTACACACTCGTGCAAGTCTACACCGCTCTTCTCGGACTCCGGGAAAAAAGACAAGAAAGTACCTCAAGACTGTGATTCACGCAAAACCTTGACAGGTTCCACCAAGGAAATTGTGGGCAACAGGTTTTTTTTTAAAAAAAAAAACTCAAATATGCGACTAGGAATGAAAAACAAACAAACGAAGGAAGTTAAATAAATAAGGAGGCTTTTTCTCTTTTGCAGAGCTGGGGTGGGTGTGGCCTGCGTGTGACACATCTGGCCTGCCAGCCGCCAGTTTGACACCCCTATTCTAGGCTATTACTTTGCGACTCTCTGCTACTCAGCTGTTAAAGTCGCTTTCAAGCACGAGAGAGTCATCAGAACAACCAGTCTCGTATGGGTGAGCTCTCCAAGGTGCTGAAAGAACTACCACTAATTCCCTTTTCAGTTGGGAAGCTTCGCTTTGAAGATACCTCAGCAGGTGGCATGCCCTGGCTGACTTCATTTGGGCTTTTAACCTAAGCCGAGGCTGTCTTAATTACTATCTGAACAGTGGAACGCCAAAGCTGAATATTTCATTTTAAAAAAAGAAATCACACAAACAGATGCAAACCACTTCCCTGCACTTGGGAAGAAAACTACATGGATGTCTTCGTGAAATCATTGAGTCGAGCCAACTTTTTTCTCTCCTACTCTCGACCCCTGCTGGATTTTTTCTTATTATCAAATTTATTAGCAATCTCAAAGTTCGAAAAACAACTTTGAGTAGATTTACAACAATGTGTAAGGATTAAATTTTTTGTATCTGCCCATAACACTTGTATTTATACATAATCCTTGAATTACAAACAGTCACTTAGTGACTGTTCAAAGTTACAATGGATCTCCTCGGGGTACCTACAACTTGGTTCCAAAGAACCAACGACAGCCCCCCTTCGTGAAACACGACTTGCATGTTGGGTGCTTAACATCTGGCCTAAATTCATAAATGTTTGCAGCAACCCCTGGTCACGTGGCTGCAATTTACAGCAGTTTTGCTGAACAAACAGCATTTACTCACTTACTCATTTACTCAAAACTGGACCGTTGGTTCACTTAATGCCTGCCACAATCGCTTAACGACAGCTGCAAATCAGATCACCTTGTGGGTAACTTGATTTACAATCCTCATGATTTGAGACCATGATTGGCCGCCTGAGTTGAGGGTTATCTGAATGTGTGAATGTTACATATAATAATAATAATATCAGAGTTGGAAGGGACCTTGGAGGTCTTCTAGTCCAACCCCCTGCCGAGGCAGGAAACCCTACACCATTTCAGACAGATGGTTATCCAACATTTTCTTAAAAATTTCCAGTGTTGGAGCATTCACAACTTCTGCAGGCAAGTCGTTCCACATTAATTGTTCTAACTGTCAGGAAATTTCTCCTTAGTTCTAAGTTGCTTCTCTCCTTGATAAGTTTCCACCCATTGCTTCTTGTTCTACCCTCAGGTGCTTTGGAGAACAGCCCGACTCCCTCTTCTTTGTGGCAACCCCTGAGATATTGGAACACTGCTATCATGTCTCCCCTAGTCCTTCTTTTCATTAAACTAGACATACCCAGTTCCTGCAACCGTTCTTCATATGTTTTAGCCTCCAGTCCCCTAATCATCTTTGTTGCTCTTCTCTGCACTCTTTCTAGAGTCTCCACATCCTTTTTACATCATGGCGACCAAAACTGAATGCAATATTCCAAGTGTGGCCTTACCAAGGCATTATAAAGTGGTATTAACACTTCACGTGATCTTGATTCTATCCCTCTGTTTATGCAGCCCAGAATTGTGTTGGCTTTTTTGGCAGCTGCTGCACACTGCTGGCTCATATTTAAATGGTTGTCCACTAGGACTCCAAGATCCCTCTCACAGGTACTACTATTGAGCAAGGTACCACATATACGGTACCTGTGCATTTTGTGTGGGGTTTTTTGCCTAAATGTAGAACCTTACTTTTTTCACTGTTGAATTTCATTTTCTTAGATAATGCCCAATGTTCAAGTTTGTTAAGATCCTTCTGTAACTTGAGCCTATCTTCTGGAGTGTTGGCTATTCCTGCCAGCTTGGTGTCATCTGCAAATTTGATGAGTTCCCCATCTATCCCCTCGTCCAAGTCATTGATGAAGATGTTGAAGAGTCCTGGGCCTAAAACAGAGCCTTTGGGTACTTCACTGCATACTTCCCTCCATGTGGATGTAGATCCATTGAGGACTACACGTTGAGTGCGGTTGGTCAGCCAGTTACGAATCCATCTGGTGGTGGTGCTGTCTGTCTAACCCACATTTTTCTACTTTATCTAGTAGTAGGTTATGGTCTACTTTATCAAATGCTTTACTGAAGTCCAAGTAAATTATATCGACAGCATTCCTCTGGTCCACTAATTTTGTCACTTTGTCAAAGAATGCAATAAGATTAGTCTGGCATGATCTGATCCTGAATAAATATGAGTCAGTTACCAGGGGTCTGAATTGTGATCATGGGATGCTGCAACAGTTGTAAGTATGAAAAACGGTCATGAATCCCATTTTTCGGTGCCATTGTAACTTCAAACGGTCACTAAACAAACGGTTGTAAGTCAAGGACTAACTATAACTCTTGTCAGGCCCATCTGTGTCTCAGGCCAGATTGAAACGTGTCAACACTAAGCTAATATTTATCATCTATATTAGGCTGGGCTGATTCTTCTCATTTCATTTCATCCATTCATTCGAGACAAAAGAATGATAGGTAATCTCAATTTACCACAGAGGTTTCACTTAGCAATATAAATTTTGGACTCAATTGTGGTCGTAAGTTGAGCATTACTGTACCTGTACTGTCTATGTTTCGAAAGCAGCCACAATTCATTCAACTCCCCCAAAATGAACGCTTCAAAAATCCAATATAAGTTCATTATCTGGATCTGCCTTCTGCAAACAGGGTCCTAGCCACTCCCCCAGGCCAAACCTCAATGGGGAGCTGCAGTTTGTGTCATTCCTGGTTTTCAAACCAATATCTCTCCCAGATCTCTTGTTATTACACAACAATCTAACAGCAAATCTGCAGGAACAAAGGGTCCAGTCCATAAATTCTGGTACGATTCTTCTAACTCCAAAGACCATCCCTCAACAGCAGAGAATATTTATAGCTCAGGATTGATCTGTCAAGTCTTTGATGCGCTCTGAGCTTGGTGGGTTTTTTGAAAATGTTAGGAGGAGGAGGAGGAGGAGGAGGAGGAGGAGGAGGAGGAGGAGGAGGAGGAGGAGGAGGAGGAGGAGGTGGTGGACTGTGGGTCTTTGGCACTCTCTGAGTTTGGTTGTTTTCTTGCAGATGTTTCATTACCCAACTAGGTAACATCATCAGTGCTAGAAAGGGGAGGAGTTTGTAGAATGGAGGACAAGAAGGAGGAGGAGGAGGAGGAGGAGGAGGAGAAGGAGAAGGAGGAGAAGGAGAAGGAGAAGGAGAAGGAGGAGAAGGAAAAGGAGAAGGAGAAGGAGAAGGAGAAGGAGAAGGAGGAGAAGGAGAACTGTGGCGTCTTTGGTGCTCTCTGAGCTTGGTTGTTTTGCAGATGTTTCATGACCCAACTAGGTAACGTCATCAATGCTAGAAGGTAGAGGAGGGTTTGTGGAGAGGAGGAGGAGGGAGGAGGAGGAGGGAGGAGGAGGAGGAGGAGAAGGAGGAGAGGAGGAGGAGGAGGAGAAGGAGGAGAAGGAGAAGGAGAAGGAGAAGGAGGAGAAGGAAAAGGAGAAGGAGAAGGAGAAGGAGAAGGAGAAGGAGGAGAAGGAGAACTGTGGCGTCTTTGGTGCTCTCTGAGCTTGGTTGTTTTTTTGCAGATGTTTCATGACCCAACTAGGTAACATCATCAATGCTAGAAGGTAGAGGAGGGTTTGTGGAGAGGAGGAGGAGGGAGGAGGGGGAGGGGGGAGGAAGAGAAGGAGAAAGAGAAGGAGAAGGAGGAGAAGGAGAAGGAAATGGAAGAGAAGGAGAAGGAGGAGAAGGAGAAGGACTGCAGTGTCTTTGGTGGTCTCTGAGCTTGGTGGTTTTCTGGCAGATGTTTCATGACCCAAGTAGGTAACGTCATCATGCTTAGAAGGAAGAGGGGTTTGAAGAGTGAGGGAGAAGGAAAGGAGGAGGGGGAGGGGGAGGGGGAGACCACAATGTCCCTTGGTGCTCTCTGAGCTTGGTGGTTTTCTTGCAGACTTGGTTTCATGACCCAACTAGGTTACATCCTCAGTGCTTGTAGAGGTTTGCTCTCATTTTATGGTCTTCTACAGCTTTGCATTTGTTCCCTGGGGAAGACTGTTGACCTTGGCTCTTTGATGGATGGCATAAACAAAAGAAATAAATTTATGTCACCCAGGGATTCTTAGTTTAATTAGGGATTTACCCTAATAACCCCTTAGGCTGTCACAAAAAAAAAAAATCCCCTCTTTAAAAAAAACCAGAGTCTATTATTTTAAGTGCCCCAAACCGGATCTCAAACTCTCAACCACCCGTGACCGATCTCTTTGCTTCCCCCCAAGGATCTGCCCCAATTTTCACACACACACCCAGCTTGAAAACCCCGATGCTCGCCCAACCTATGGAGACGTTTTGAATTTTAATTTCCAATTTTCTGGAATAGCTCCGTGTGTCATTTGCAGATCTGAGATGCATTCTCTTCCGTTGTTGCCTCCGAACAAATAACTCTTCATGATTGAAGAGGAGGGGGCTCTGTTCACAGCCCACTCCCCACCTCGCTGGAATCACAAGAGATTGCTGAAAATAACCCATTTGGACGAGTTCTCTCATTTTTCCTCTCGTTCCTCACCCTGCAACGGGGAGATCTCTGATTTATTATTATTTTTTTCTGGTTTCTTTCTTTTTTCTTTTTTTTAAAGTCAGCTAATTTAAAAATGAAACACCCGTGGTGTGAAAACAACTGCATTCGTTTTTATTTATTATTATTTATTTTATTTTTTTTGCAAAAGTGTCGGGGAAAAATAACTTCCCGGCTTCTGGAGAGACGGCATGTCTTCCAGGCTCATGATATCTGTAGGGTCAGAGAGTTATATATATGGAAATAAAGATTGTGGGGTTCTTTTAATGGAGAGACAACAGCCGCAGCCGGTTCGGAAATTCAAGAACAGCAGGGGCGCCGAACGGTCGGGGGAAACATCACAACTCAGCTCTGCCAAAGGGAATCGAGGCAGCTAAAGGTCTTTATGCAAAGGTCACAACTCTTTTGTCACAATGCGGCACAAAACATTCGGCACATGTACGCACACACACACACACACCCATACACACACGGCTGCGGGATACAGGCAGAGGTGGGTGGGCACATGAATTAACAACCGGTTCGCCCCGACACCAAAAATGTGAGTGCGTGCACGGCCTTCTGCACACATGCTTTGCTTGTGCACGCGCTTGCACTCAGGCGCACGGCTTAAAAAACACAGCTAAATAGGATGGCACAGCGTCGGGGTGGGTGGGTGCAGGCCCACTCACAAGTCACAACTATCGGTTTGCCCAAACCGGTCTGAACCGACTGAATCTGACCCCTGGATACAGGTAATGTTTAATGTGCAACCCACAACTGAGCCCAGAATTTTTGTTGCAAACCGAGACAATGATTAACTGAGTTTTGCCCCGTTTCATGGCCTTTCTTGCCACCGTCGTTAAGTGAATCACTGCCGTGGTTAAGTTGGTAACCCGGTTGTTAAGCGAATCTGATTTGTCCCATTGACTGTGTTGATCGGAAGGTCGCAAAAGGGGGATCAGGTGACCCCGGGATAGCCATCATCATAAATCCAGGTAATCCTCCATATACGGCAGTTCATTTAGTGACCGTTCAAAGTTACAACGGTAATGAAACACGTGCCTTTACAATTTTCACCCTTATGACCGCTGCAACACCCCTACAGCCATATGATCAAAATATCCAGATGCTTGGCAACTGACTCACATTTATGACGGTGGCAGTGATCCCCTTTAGTGACCAGTAAAGTCCATGGAGAAACCGGATTCACTTAACAGCTGGGTTCCTAACTTGACAAGCGTAGTGATTCACTTAACTATTACAAAAAAAAAGTCATAAAATGGGGTAAAACTCACTTAACAACTGTCTCATTTAGCAACAGTTGCGCTCAGTTGTGGTCGTAAATAGAGGACTTAGGTACATGCCAGCTACAAACGTCCAGATTTTGATCACGTGACCACAGAGTTGGCTGCAACCGATGGTGAAAAAACGGTCATTTCTTATCAGTGCGGTTGTAACTTCAGCCTTTAAATGAACAGTTGTATGTTGAGGACTAACTGCATTTAATGTCCAACCCTAGAAATATCACCTGATTCGGACCTGACTTAATGCAGCATCTCTGTTTTCTGTCTTATGGGTCCCATCCACTCCATCCAGCCTGATGTAAATTGCCGACCGAGCACCAGTTGATGGTCTTCGATTACGGCCGATCACGACGGGCATTAAGTAATTTCCTCGACTCAGAAGAAATAGGTGGAAAGCTACGTTTAACTCTCACCATCCTCATTGAGATGCCTTCTCCGTCTTCCAGTTAGAGAGGAAGGGGTTGTGTGTTAAGAGAGGAGGGAGGGAGGGAGGGGGGGAGGGAAAAGTGGAGCCTCAATGGTGAACGCAAAATTTCACGCATTCTCCTACGAAGGAAAAAATAAAAGTTTTCTGATGATGAATCCTCTTCTGTCCTCGGGACATTCGGGTGTGCAGTAGACACACAAACCTGTGCGGTACGATTTTTAGAAAGCAAAGACTCTAGAAAGCTCAGGAAAACGAGAGAACCTGTGGGGGTTAAGGTGCTGGCCTAGAAACCAGAGGTGGGTGAGTTCTAGTCCCGCCTTAGGCACAAAAGCCGGCTGGGTGACTTTGGGCCAATCACCAGGAGACTGTGAGTTCTAATCCCGCCTTAGGCGCAAAAGGCAGCTGGGTGTCTTTGGGCCAATCACTAAGAGACTGTGAGTTCTAGTCCCGCCTTAGGCACAAAAGCCGGCTGGGTGACTTTGGGTCAATCACCAGGAGACTGTGAGTTCTAGTCCCGCCTTAGGCGCAAAAGGCAGCTGGGTGTCTTTGGGCCAATCACCAGGAGACTGTGAGTTCTAGTCCCACCTTAGGCACAAAAGCCGCTGGGTGACTTTGGGTCAATCACCAGGAGACTGTGAGTTCTAGTCCCACCTTAGGCACAAAAGCCGGCTGGGTGACTTTGGGCCAATCGCTAGGAGACAGTGAGTTCTAGTCCTGCCTTAGGAACAAAAGGCAGCTGGGTGACTTTGGACCAATCACCAGGAGACAGTGAGTTCTAGTCCTGCCTTAGGAACAAAAGCCAGCTGGGTGACTTTGGGTCAATCACCAGGAGACTGTGAGTTCTAGTCCTGCCTTAGGCGCAAAAGGCAGCTGGGTGTCTTTGGGCCAATCACTAGGAGACTGTGAGTTCTAGTCCCGCCTTGGGCACAAAAGGCAGCTGGGTGACTTTGGACCAACCACCAGGAGACAGTGAGTTTTAGTCTCACTTTCTGTTCGCAAGCTTGTTTGAGTGAATTTGCGCCAGCTGGAAATATCAAACTGTGGTGCCTCTGCTGGCCAAAATGGGCTGCGGCTCATTTTTGGGGGCCCTGGCCTTCAACAGCACTCTGCCGGCCAAAAATGGACCATGCCGAGGCCTCTGTGTAGCCCGTTTTTTGGCCGGCAGAGTGCTGCAGGAAGTGTCCCTCCCATCTCCCATCTCCCCTCCACCCGTTCCCACCCTCCCCCACCCACTGCCTGCCCGCAGAGAACTACAATGCTGACCCAGCCCTCAAAGAAGTCCAGTTTGACACCGTTGCTCTATACCATTTCAGACAACTGACTATCCAGTCTCTGTTTTTAAGAAACATTTTTTTATTAAATAAACATTAAAAACATTGGACACAGCGTAACCATCTTGGTCTTGTCATATCCATAGATGTTTTTAACGTAACAACAAATAGTATTACTCTTTGACATACATTGCTACTTTGTTCTTATGTACATAATATCCCTTGTCCTCATTGTCCAGTCTCTTCTTGAAAACCTCCAGTGATGGCGCAGCCACAACTTCTAGAGGTAAGTTGGTTAAATTCAAGTTAATTGTCCTGACTGCCAGGAAATTCCTCCTTAGTTCCAGGTTGCTTCTCTCCTTGATTAGTTTCCATCCGTTGCTTCATCTCCTGCCTTCCGGGGCTTTGGAAAATAGCTCGACCCCCTCCTCTCTGTGGCAGCCCCTCAAATATTGCAACCCTGCTATCATGTCACCCCTAGTTCTCCTCTTCATTAGACTAGCCAGGCCCAGTTCCTGCAACCATTCATTGAATGATTTTAGTTCAATTGTACGGTATAAAAATCGCCATGTCTGAGTTTTGAGGGGCTCCTTGGAGGCGAACCCCAGTGACTTCCTGTTTCCATACAAACAAAAGACTTTTGTCATTCCTCAATTTCTCAGTTTGCTTCTTCATTCTGACCAACAGCTCACTGGGGGGGCGGGGGCAAGAGCAAGGAACACCCCCCCCCTCCAAGGTCACAGGAGGGATCTGTGGCCCATCTGATCCCCCTCCCCACCTGCTTCTGCTGTGCCTTTGCTGCCTCCCCCACCCCCCTTTCCACACCTGGCATCTGGACAGGTGATCTTCAGGAGCGCAATCTCGATTAATTACAAACGAGCCTTTAAAAATAAATCTGAACATTTAGATGCAGAGAAGTGGGGAGAGAGAGACATAAAAAGCCGTGACTCCCATTAGCAGCCAGATGACTTCTAAATATGCCGTTCACGGCCTTTGCAAGCTGTGGGCATTGCGGGATCAGGCCAGTTTGGGGAGGGGGAAGATTCCTGCAAGTTATCGGCTGGCAATTGCCATTCATTAGACCACAGGGCAGGAAAATATTTCTGCTTGGTTCTCCATAAACCTCCTCTGGGAAAAATGGATTTATTTCATCCTAAAGCTAAAGGCCTATGGAGAGTCTCAGCCATCCAGGTCATGGTTGTCCGAAAAGGCAACTGGACTTTTTCAATTTTTTTGCGGCAATGGTCAAAAAAGCCAACACGATCTTAGGCTGCATAAACAGAGACATAGAACCAAGATGACGTGAACTATTTAGTACTGCTTTATAAAGCCTTAGGAAGGCCACACCTGGAATCCTGCATCCAGTTTTGGTCACCACTATATAAAAAAAAAAATGTTGAGACGCTGGAAAAAGTACAGAGAAGAGCAACCAAGAGGATAAAACAAACAAAGAACAGTTGCAGGAATTGGGTATGCCTTTCGCTGTGAATTGAAAATGCACTTGTTTATTCAAGTGGGACTGGCTTAACTTTTTTAAATTTTAAATCTTTTGAATTTTAATAATTTTAACTGGGGTACCGGTATTTTATTTTTGGGTCAAATTTGGACTGGATTGGACTAGCTTGGACTGGTCTATGGACTCGGGCAGACCGATAGCCACTTCTACCTGATTAAGACCTATTGTAGAACTGTTCCCCATAGGCACACTATGGAGACTGCCGGCCTGTCTGTTCCTGTTTTGTCATCGTTATCCGGTTCCTGCTCCATCTGTCCTTCTACCAACTGGACTCCCGCTGGAAGATTCACCATTTTTATTACTTTGGGATTTTACCATCTTAACATCCCTCGCCGATTCGCACTTTTCTATGCGCTACACTGTACATGAACTCTTGCGCCTGCGAGGTGCCCCCGCCTCGCAGGAATGGCCCATATCGCTACCAAGGGCCGGCCTCAATGACGGGTCTTGGGACCCACAGAGGTGGCATGCGAGAAGAAAGAGCCTTTGGGGGTTTTTAGACAGGGTATTTTTAAGGGGTGGGAGGGGTAGGGCGGGTGATGGGGGTAGCCCGTCGGGAGGGAAACCAGTTCCAGCGCATGCTCGTGGCGATTATCAAATGGGTTCAGAGGTTATGGGGGGGGAGTGTGTTCCTTTGTGTGAGGGTGAGTCTATTTGCACGGTAAGTGGGAGGGGCAGATATGGCGGAAGGGGAGCGTATCGACATAGGGGGCCACGCGTTCGATGTATGCAGGCGACCGCGTGCCCCGATCCCCCTGACTTTACCCGTTCCCCAGATGGTCAAGACCCTCAGAGCCTGGGCCTTCGTCTGATGTTATGCAACGCACGGTCCGTGGCCAATAAGGCCCCTAATACATGATCTGATTCAGGGGTGCGCGGATATTATAGGCGTTACGGAGACCTGGTTGGGCACTGAAGGGGTGTGCCCTGGTTGAGATGTGCCCACGGGTTTCCGTGCATTCCATCAGCCGAGGCCCAGGGTAGGGGTGGAGGGTGGCGGTTGCTATCAAAGAGAGTCTAGAGCCGAGGAGACCACTGTACCTCAGATTGCGGTGTGAATCCCTCTTTGTGAGGTGGGGTCATAGATGTCAGATGGGCTTGCTGGTGGCGTACCTGGCTCCTTGCTGCGTGACAGCTGCCCTGCCCGAGCTCCTAGAGGTGCTTGCCGGGTGGCAGTGGAGACCCCCAGACTTTTAGTCATGGGGGACTTTAACCTGCCATCTGCCGGCTCGTCATCGACGGTAGCTCGGGAGTTCTTGGCTTCCATGACGGCCTTGGACCTGACTCAAGTAGTGGATGGCCCCACTCACATCGGGGGTGGCACACTGGACCTGATTTTTGTCTCTGGTCAGTGGTTGAGAGATCTGGACTTAAAGGAAATAGTCATTGAACCTTTGTCATGGTCAGATCACTCTCTCCTTCGCCTGGACTTTCTGACCGCTACCCAACACCGCAGGAGACGGAACCATTACGTTGGTACCGTCCCAGGCGCCTGATGGACCCAGAGAGGTTCGGACGGAGCTTGGGCCACTTCCTGAGGTCTGGCTCACGGCACGGCAGAGGAACTAGCTGCAGCCTGGGAGCGGGCTGCGGCTGGGGCTTTAGACCGTGTCGTGCCTTTGCGACCTCTGACCCGGCGCAGATCCCAACCGGCTCCTTGGTTCTCCGAGGAGCTGAGGGGATGAAACGCCGGAGAAGGCGCCTAGAGATTTCCTGGAGGTCCAGCCGTTCAGAGGCTGATCGGACACTAGTTAGATCCTATACTAGGACCTACCTAGTGGCACTGAGGGAAGCGGCGTTGCTCGCCTCCTCCCTCATTGCGTCGACAGATAACCGCCCAGCTGCCCTGTTTGGGTGACCCGCTCCTCCTTCACCAGGGGAGCGGGATGACCCGTGCAGGGGCGTGCTGAGAGTTTAACGGTTATCTATACGATAAAATCGTTCAGCTTAAGGACGGTCTGGACCAAAATTGTGGCGATTCGGACGGGACGTCTGAGGGCGGTCTTGGTGATGTTGTTTGGGATGAGTTTGACCCTGTGACTCCCGAGGACATGAACAGGTTGCTGGGTAGATTGAATGCCACCACGTGTTTACTGGACCCGTGCCCCTCCTGGCTGGTGCTGGCCACTCAGGAGGTGACACGAGGCTGGCTCAGGGATTCTGAGTGCTTCCTTGTTGGAGGGTCCCTTGCCGGCCGCCTTGAAAGAGGCGGTGGTGAGGCCCCACCTCAAGAAGCCTTCCCTGGACCCGGCTGTTTTAGGTAATTATCGTCCGGTCTCCAACCTTCGCTTCGCGGCGAAGGTTGTAGAAATATGGTGGCATATCAGTTCCCCTGCACCTGGAGAAACTGTCTATCTGGACCCGTTCAGTCCGGCTTCCGGCCCGGTTACAGCACTGAGGCGGCTTTGGTCGCGTTGGTGGATGATCTCTGGAGGGCCAGGGATGAGGGTTATTCCTCTGCCCTGGTCCTATTAGACCTCTCAGCGGCTTTCGATACCATCGACCATGGTATCCTGCTGCGCGGTTGGAGGATTGGGAGTGGGAGGCACCGTTTATCGGTGGTTCTCCTCCTATCTCTCCGACCGTCGCAGACGGTGTTGACGGGGGAGCAGAGGTCGACCCCACGGCGCCTCACTTGTGGGGTGCCGCAGGGGTCGATTCTCTCGCCCCTTCTGTTCAACATCTATATGAAACCGCTGGGTGAGATCATCAGTGGCTTCGTGTGAGGTACCAGCTGTCGCTGATGACACCCAGCTGTACTTTTCCACACGGGCCACCCCAATGAAGCTATCAGTGCTGTCCCGGTGTTTGGAAGCCGTCTGGTCTGGATGGGGAGAAACAGGCTCAAGCTCAATCCCTCCAAGACAGAGTGGCTGTGGATGCGGCATCCCGGTACAGTCAGCTGAGTCCGCGGCTGACTGTCGGGAGCGAGTCATTGGCCCCGATGGAGAGGGTGCGCAATTTGGGCGTTCTCCTGGATGAGCGGCTGTCTTTGAAGACCATTTGACGGCCGTCTCCAGGAGAGCTTTCCACCAGGTCCGCCTGGTGCGCCAGTTCGCCCTTTCTGAACTGGGATGCCTTGTGCACAGTCACTCACGCCCTTGTGACGTCTCGTCTGGACTACTGCAATGCTCTCTACATGGGGCTCCCTTGAGGGGCATCCGGAGGCTACAGTTAGTCAGAATGCAGCTGCGCGGGTGATAGAGGAGCCCTCGTGGCTCCCGAGTGACACCTATCCTGCGCAGGCTGCACTGGCTACCTGTGGCCTTCGGGTGCGCTTCAAGGTGTTGGTGAACATCTTTAAAGCGCTCCATGGCATAGGGCCGGGTTACTTACGGGACCGCCTGCTGCTGCGAATACCTCTCACCGACCCGTGCGCTCTCACAGAGAGGGACTCCTCAGGGTGCCGTCGCGCGACAGTGTCGCCTGGCGACACCCAGGGAAGGGCCTTCTCTGTGGGGCTCCGCCCTCTGGAACGAGCTCCCCAGGACTCCGTCAACTTCCGGACCTCCGAACCTTTCGCCGCGAGCTTAAAACCCACTTATTCATCTGCGCTGGACTGGGTTAGTGTTTTAAGTTTATGGGTTTTAATGGGTTTTAGTCCTAAATTTTAATTGTGGCCAATTTAATAAGTTTTTTAACTGTATTTTAATTGTATTTATAGTATTGTGTATTTTTACTTGGCTGTGAACCGCCCTGAGTCCTTCGGGAGAAGGGCGGTATACAAATTTAAATAATAAATAAAATAAATAAATAAATAAAAATTTGACGGTTTTAATTTTCGGCCATTTATAGAATATGTTATTTTAACTGTTGTTTTAATTTGTATATTGTACTGTTTTAATCTGGCTGTACACTGCCCTGAGTCCTTCGGGAGAAGGGCGGTATAAAAATCTAAATAATAAATAAATAAAATAAATAAATAAATGTCTAGTAAAAAGAAGGGCCAGGAGTGACATGACAGCAGAGTTCCAGTATTTGAAGGGCTCCCACAAAGAAGAAGAGGGGGTCAACTTATTTTCCAAAGCCCCTGAAGGCAGGACAAGAAGCAACGGATTCTCTTCTCTTCTTTTCTCTTGTCTTCTCTTCGTGCCCTGAGGGTCACCTGAATCAGAGTGAAAATGGGTGTGAAACTTTCCTGGAACTCCTGAAAGGACTGTGTTGTAAACAGGAGCTGGGAGGTATCCTAGCCCTTCCCCTCTGTTGAGAGAGGGCTGTTCAATTTTGATGTAGATGGCCTCTTTGGCTCCTGTGTCAAACCAGCGATCCTCTGAGTCCAGAATGTGGACTTTACTGTCTTCCAAGAGTGGTCTTTGCCTTTGAAACGCAGATGGATTGCTGAATGTTGTCCAGATGGGTTGGTTCTCCTACGAAGGGACCTTGGTGCTCTCTGAGCTTTCTTGTTTTCTTTCAGACGTTTCATTACCCAACTAGGTAACACTATCAGTGCTAGAAGGTGAGGGGGTTTGCAGGGAGGAGGAGGAGGTGCTCTCTGAGCTTGGTAATTAATTTGCAGACATTTCGTTACCCAAAATAGGCAACATCGGCGCAAGGAAGCAACCCAGCTCAGAGAGCACCACAGATCCCTGGTGTCAATCCGGAGCTACAAATATTCTCCTTTATTTGCTCCTGTGTTGTGCCATGCATTTGTGAAGTGGCTGTTTTGTTTCTCCAATGTACAGATCCGCAAATGTCTCACTGCATTGAACTGCGTATACCACATTGCTCAGTTTGTGTCTGGTTTTATCTAGTGGTGGAATTCCGCCTGCTCTGGCCGGTTTGGGCCGGTTCAGGCAAACCGGTAGTTAAATCGCTGACTGGCTCCTCCCCTCCCCTTTCAGGAGTCCCCACGTGTCCCATTTTGGCTCTCAGGTAAGTGCAGGGAGGCCTAAATAGGCCCAAAAGTGGTGTGGAGGGGCAGTGCATCCCCTACCCCATGACCCATTTTTGCTCCCAGGGCGATACAGGAGGCTGAATGCTGCCTGTCACACACTCCTGGTCACGCCCACCCAGCCGGTCCTTAGGGCAGAGAACCAGTTGTTAAATTATTTGAATCCCACCACTGGCTATCTATCCTAAAGTAGCATCCTTTCACACACCTGTTGACGATGAAGACTTTTTTTTTTATTTGCATTTATATCCCGCCCTTCTTCGAAGACTCAGGGCGGCTTACACTATGTCAAGCGATAGTCTTCATCCATTTGTATATTATATACAAAGTCAACTTTTATTGCCCCCACCGATCTGGGTCCTCATTTTACCTACCTTATAAAGGATAGAAGGCTGAGTCAACCTTGGGCCTGGTGGGGCTTGAACCTGCAGTAATTGCAAGCAGCTGCTGTTAATAACAGACTGTCTTACCAGTCTGAGCCACCAGAGAG
The DNA here is from genome assembly GCF_028640845.1 of Ahaetulla prasina. Taxonomy (NCBI): domain Eukaryota; kingdom Metazoa; phylum Chordata; class Lepidosauria; order Squamata; family Colubridae; genus Ahaetulla; species Ahaetulla prasina. Next base: position 302,190,994 of record NC_080540.1, on the reverse strand, counting down.
ACTTCGTGTGTCCTCTCTCTTTCTATTCTTTTCCTGATAGCAAGGGATCTTGGAGAGGCAGGGAGCGTACCTGTGTAATATTCCAGCTCCATTGGTGCAAATGACAACGAGCTGATTATGAAACAAAATTAAATTCACAGGAGCCTTCCGTGAACAGAGGGAGCGAAAATCTCGTTCAAACTGAAGGAACCACACCTAAGGGCTGAACTCTGAACTCCGAAGGGCAGTCGGTGCCCGGCTCTTTTTATAACATCCTAGTCTTCCCTTTCCTTGCCTTTTGTTCTTCTGGGTTTCTGCACCTGTCCTCCGTCCACTCCCCCATCACATTCTGTATTTCCAGCTGAGCTGCTTTGAAGGAAGGGTCAGAGAGTGTTTTGGTTGGTCAGGTAGAATGAAATTCAGCTGCATTTGGGTTCTTGCCCAGGCACAATATGACAGATTTGGGGCAGCCCAGTCCTGGCCCAGAAGCCAAAACTGTCTCTCTCTCTCTCCTCCCCTTCCAGGAGTCCCCACGTGCCCCATTTTGGCTCTCAGGTAAGTGCAGGGAGGCCTAAATAGGCCCAAAAGTGGTGTGGAGGGGCAGTGCATCCCCTACCCCATGACCCATTTTTGCTCCCAGGGCGATACAGGAGGCTGAATGCTGCCTGTCACACACCCCTGGTCACGCCCACCCAGCCGGTCCTTAGGGCAGAGAACCAGTTGTTAAATTATTTGAATCCCACCACTGGCTATCTATCCTAAAGTAGCATCCTTTCACACACCTGTTGACGATGAAGACTTTTTTTTTTATTTGCATTTATATCCCGCCTTTCTCCGAAGACTCAGGGCGGCTTACACTATGTCAAGCAATAGTCTTCATCCATTTGTATATTATATACAAAGTCAACTTTTATTGCCCCCAACAATCTGGGTCCTCATTTTACCTACCTTATAAAGGATGGAAGGCTGAGTCAACCTTGGGCCTGGTGGGGGTTGAACCTGCAGTAATTGCAAGCAGCTGCTGTTAATAACAGACTGTCTTACCAGTCTGAGCCACCAGAGAGACTTCGTGTGTTCTCTCTCTTTCTATTCTTTTCCTGATAGCAAGGGATCTTGGAGAGGCAGGGAGCGTACCTGTGTAATATTCCAGCTCCATTGGTGCAAATGACAACGAGCTGATTATGAAACAAAATTAAATTCACAGGAGCCTTCCGTGAACAGAGGGAGCGAAAATCTCGTTCAAACTGAAGGAACCACACCTAAGGGCTGAACTCTGAACTCCGAAGGGCAGTCGGTGCCCGGCTCTTTTTATAACATCCGAGTAGTTTATCTTCCTTTCCTTGCCTTTTGTTCTTCTGGATTTCTGCACCTGTCCTCCGTCCACTCCCCCATCACATACTCTCTTTCCAGCTGAGCTGCTTTGAAGGAAGGGTCAGAGAGTGTTTTGGTTGGTCAGGTAGAATGAAATTCAGCTGCATTTGGGTTCCTGCCCAGGCACAATATGACAGATTTGGGGCAGCCCAGTCCTGGCCCAGAAGCCAAATCTGTCTCTCTCTCTCTCCCTCCCTCCCTCTATCATCTCTCTATCCTATCTATCTATCTATCTTACTATTTAATCTCCATATCTAATCTCTATGCATCTATTGATCAATTGATCTACTGATAAATTTGCCATGCAGCTACCCATCCATCCACCTATCAAATATCTATCCATCTATTAGAACTGCAGAAGAAACAATGGCTACCAACTTGCCTTCCATTGAGGACCTGTATACTGCACAAGTCAAAAAGAGGGCTGTGAAAATATTTACAAACCCCTCACATCCTGGACATAAACTGTTTCAACTCCTACCCTGAAACGATGCTATAGAGCACTGCACACCAGAACAACTAGACCCAAGAACAGTTTTTTCCCGAAGGCCATCACTCTGCTAAACAAATAATTCCCTCAACACTGTCAAACTATTTACTAAAGCTGCACTACTATTAATCTTCTCATCGTTCCCATCACCAATCTCTTTCCACTTATGACTGTATGACTGTAACTTTGTTGCTTGTATCCTTATGATTTATATTGATATTGATTGGTTCCTGATTGCTTATTTGTACCCTATGACTATCATTAAGTGTTGTAAATGTTGTACCTTGATAAATGTATCTTTTTTTATATATACACCGAGAACCTATGCACCAAGATAAATTCCTTGTGTGTCCAATCACACTTGGCCAATAAAAATTCTATTCTATTCTATTCTATTCTATTCTATTCTATTCTATTCTATTCTATTCTATTCTATTCTATTCTAATCTGTCCACCCATCATATATCTATCTATCCATCCATTTATCATGTATCTATTCTTTCTCTCTTTCTCTCTTTCCCTCTCTCTCTCTCTCTCTCTCATGTATGTGTGCACTTTTGAGAGCAGGCAATAGAATTTCATTTGTAATTAGTGCCCACAGAAAATGACAATAAATTATTCTGTCTGTCTATCATCTATATGTATCTACCTATCACTATCATCTCTATCTATCATCTATTTGTACCATCTATTTCTACCATTTATATCATCTGTATGTATCTATTGTCTATCATCTTTCTGTATCTTTCATTGAAGGTTTATAAAGAAAGCAAAATATTTAAAGAAAGGGAAAAAAAGAGAAAGATAATTACAATATTTAATTAAAATTAAATATAATTAAAATTGTGGGGTTAGTTGCACCCCCCCTTTCTCCTCTGCTCCGATTTTTAGCCTTTTTATTTTAGCCACAATCCTTTTATTTTATTTATTTTGTCACACAGTATATATAAGCATAAGCATGAAATAACTATACAATATATAAGCATATATATGCAAGTATGAGTATGTAATAACTATATTAATTGGATATAACGAAAGGAAACAATAGGACAGGAACGGTAGGCACGCTTGTGCTCTTCTGCATGCCCCTTATCCTCGTTGTTTTTATTCTGGCATTGCATCCATTCTGTTATCTGGGATCCCATCTCCAAGGCAATGGCAACATCAACGGTGAGGTGCGAACAAGGCAGCCTGGATGCATTGGCGAGAACTCACTGGTGTGTTATTGAACAGATGAAGGGCAACCCATCTTAAGTCAAAGATTTACAAGACAACCATCCGCCCTGTTGCACTGCATGGCCCTGAATGCTGGGCAGCAAGAACAGGGACCGAAAGCTCTCTGCATGCCATGGAAATGTGGAGGCTCCGTTGGATATCAGGCATCTCCCTTCTTGACCACATCACAGATGACACTATAATGGACCAGCAACATTTTGGTGTGGCACCAATTACAGAGATGAGAGAAGGCCGACTCCGATGGGATGGACACGTGCAGAGAGCAGCACCTTCCATCATGGCCAAGACTGCCTACCAACTAGAAGTCAATGGCCGGCAGGGTGTCCAAAACAGAGATGGCAAGACACCATCAACAAAGATGTGCAAGACATGGGCCTGCGCCCTGGAGACACAGTGGTCCGCACAAAGTGGCATTCAATGACCCGAAAAGTGGACCCTGCACCTGTGGGAATATGCTAGGGAGGAGAAGGAGGGGGAAGAGGAGGAGGAGAAGGAGAAGGAGAGGAAGAGGAAGGGGAAGAAGGAGAGGAGGAGGAGGAAGAGGAAGAGGAGGAGGAAGAAGAGGAAGAGGAGGAGGAAGTAGGAAGTAGGAGAGGAGGAGGAAGAGGAGGAGGAAGAAGAGGAAGAGGAGGAGGAGGAAGAGGAGGAGGAGAAGAGGAAGGAGGAGGAGGAGGAGGAGAAGTAGAGGAAGAGGAAGAGGAAGAAGGAGAGGAGAAGGAGGAGGAGGAGGAGGAGGAGGAAGAGGAGGAGGAGAGGAAGAGGAGGAGGAGAGGAAGAGGAGGAAGAAGAGGAAGAGGAGGAGGAGGAGGAGGAGGAGGAGGAGGAGGGAAAACAAGAAGAAGAACAAGAAGAGGAGGAAGAAGAAGAAACTGGCCCTATACAGGGAGTCCTCAACCTATAACAGCTTGCTTAGTGACCGTTCAAAGTTACAACGACACTGAAAAAAATTGATGTCCGTTTTTCACCCTTACAATCGTTGCAGTGTCCCCCATGGTCACGTGATCAAAATTTGGGAAGCTTGGCCACTGACTCATATTTATGACGGTCGCCGTGTCCTGGGGTCACGTGATCCCCTTCTGTGACCTTCTTACACAAGAACTCAATGGGGAAGCCGGATTCACATTAACAGCCGTGCCACTAACTGAACCAGTGCAATGAGTCAGATAATGCTTTGCTTCTACGGCAAGAAAGGTGGGGCTTTTAAAACTCACTCCACAAATGTCTCACTTAACAACATCAATTTTCGGCTCAATTGTGGTCGTAAGCCGAGGACTACTGGAGAAAGCTGAGTCAGGTGGATCCCACAGTGTTTCTCAACCCTTTTCGTTTTTTGAAAACCAAAAAGACCCTTTTTCAAAATAATAATAATAATAATGAAACATTTCCTCCTTCCCTCCAGCTGGCCTCTTCCGATCATTTTATCGGGAGTCTCAAAATGAATAAAACATCCCGCCTTCAAAACAAAATCACAGCATTTATTACTCCAGGAGGAGGGGAAAAAAAGGAATATACATATTTAGATTCCCTTTTCGAAGATGAAATATATTATTGACTTCAACTGCTCCCGAGTGAGCGCTGAGCTGCTGGCTGGGCTGAGCGGCATAGAAGAGGACGACCAGTAATGTCCCTTCTCACATTAAGTGTGATGCTGGGGGGGACGGGGGACGACACAACCACCTTCGCAAAAGTGTGTTGGTGAAAATGAGATGATGGCACACAGCGACGGCTCCCTCGCTTTCCATCACTGGGGGAGGTTCAACCTCACACGAAGGATAGCAAATCCCATTTGCAAATAGGGAAATAGCCCCAGGCCCTCCAGCACTGAATTGATAAAAGTTCAGATGGCATCAAGATCACGTGAAGTGTTAATACCGCTTTATAAGGCCTTGGTAAGGCCACACTTGGAATTTCGCATCCAGTTCTGGTCACCACGATGTAAAAAAGATGTTGAGACTCTAGAAAGAGTGCAGAGAAGAGTGTTGTGACTTGTCCTCTCTCCTCTCCTCAGCCGGGCCCCTCTTGTCTCCAACCGGGCCTTTTATCAGACTCCGAGTCTGATAATGAAGATGAACGGCCTGTCATGACTCCAGCCCCCGGCCCTGGCCCCATGCCCAGAGAGGATTCAAGAAGTGAAAGGACAAGCCCGATAAACCTCACTCATACAGCGTGTGTTCCTTTAGCTCAGCCTTCAGAGCAGGAAGCCAGCCAGGTGGTGGAATTACCCGGGCCTACTCCCTCTGACCCCTCCCTTTCCCAGACGCTGACAGCAGATCCAGCTGAAGACAATTCAAAGTGGGAGGACCCTCGCTTCCGGAGATCTGAGAGGCGACACCAGCAGAAGGAAGGGTGGGGCAGGCCTGGATAAATGCTGAGTCATGGAGCCACACCCCACAGCCTATATAAAGGACCTGCTTTTGGCATTCCAACCTTGAGTCAAGCAAAGTCTCATCTAGTTTGCTGATATCGGACCCTATCGCTGAAGTCACAACTTGGACTCCTGCCTGCCCTGATAAACCTCGAAGGAACTTGGCAAGCTGCAGAGGCTTCGTTGCCAAGTTTGTTACAGACTTCCTTGACTCGTTCGTTGGAGTGGGGGGTGGGACACGACAAAGAGCAACAAACAGGATTAGGGGACTGGAGGATAAAGCCAGGGGTGAACTGCTCCCGGTTTGGACCGGATCAGCCGACCCGGTAGCGATGGCGGCGGGTGGTTTGGAGAACTAGTAGCAAAAATCCCTGCCCACCTCCCCACCTATGCCCAGCTGAGCTACGCGATCCTTTTTTTTTTTTTTTGCAAGAGGTTGTTTAAAAAATGTGTTTAAAGGGTTAAAACGAGGCTCTGGTGATCCCAGCTGAGGTGCCTAATTGTCAGAGGCTTTTTTTTTTAACTTTTAAAAGCATTTTTTAAAAGGTAAAAAAGCTGAAGCCTGCTAGGCAAAAAATGGGGGCGGGGGATCTGTTTGAGAGAAAGAGAGAGAAGGAAGGAAGGAAGGAAGGAAGGAAGGAAGGAAGGAAGGAAGGAAGGAAGGAAGGAAGGAAGGAAGGAGAGAGGGAAGGAGGGAGGAAAAAGGAGAGGAAGAAAGGACTACAAACCTGGCACTAGAAACAGCTTCAGATAATCCAGGGCTGGAAAAGACCTGGAGGTCATCTATTCCAACCCTGCTCCAGCAGGACCCTTTTAGTGAGTTTTTGTCTTTTGATCCCCCAGTCACATGGTTACATAGCCACGCCCACCCAGTCACATGCCCCCACCAAGCCACGCCCACCAAGCCACACCCACAGAACTGGTAGGAAAGAAACTTAGATTTCACCACTGGATAAAACATATGAAGAACGGTTGCAGGAACTGGGTATGTCTAGTTTAATGAAAAAAAGGACTAGGGGAGACATGATAGCAGTCTTCCAATATCTCAGAGGCTGCCACAAAGAAGAGGGAGTCAACCTATCCTCCAAAGCACCTGAAAGTAGAACAAGAAGCAATGGGTGGAAACTGATCAAGGAGAGAAGCAACCTTGAACTTAGGAGAAGGGGAGGCCTGATAGCATCTTCCAGTCCTTGAAGGGCTACCCCAAGGAAGCCATTAATTTACTCTCCATAGCACCTGAGGGCAGGACAAGAAGCAATGGGCAGGAAGTCTTCAGATCTAAACTACAAGAGGAATTTCCTGACGGAAATGGAATAATTTGCCACCTGGAGTTGGGGATGAAAAGAAAACAGTTTTCAAGAAATAAGGGTGTGTTTTTTTTACTTAACAGAACAGAATAACAGTTGGAAGGGACCTTGGAGGCCTTCTAGTCCAAGCAGGAGACCCTAGACCGTTCCAGACAAACGGTTGTCCAATCCCTTCTTCAAAACCTCCGGTGATGAAGCACCCACAGCTTCTGAAGGCGAGTTGTTCCACTGGCCAATTGTCAGGATATTTCTCCTTAGTTCTAAGGTTGATTGTCATTTTGTTCAGTTTCCATCCATTGTTGCCCATCTTGCCTTCAGGTGCTTTTGAGAATAGCCTGACACCGACACCACCCCTCTTCTTTGGGGCAGGCAGCTCCTCAGATATTGGAAGACTGCTATCATGTCCCTCCTAGTCCTTCTTTTCATTAAACTAGACATGCCCAGTTCCTGCAACCGGTCTTTGTTATGTTTTAGACTCCAGACCCCTGTTCATCTCTATTGCTCTTCTTTGCACTCTTTCTAGCTGTTGTGTCTGCGCCCCCCGAGCCGGGCCTGCTGCCAGAAAGTGACTTGGAAAGTGAGGGGGAAGGGCTGTCAGGACTTACCTCGGGAGCACCAGCTTCCCTGGCTCAGCTCCAGGAGCCAGAGGCAGGCCACGTGGAGGAGATAACAAGGCCTCCGTCCCGACTCTTTCCTTCCCCCGGCCACGCCTCCAGACCCGGCTGATGGCAATCAGGCCTGGCTGGACCCTAGGTTTCGTAGGCAGGAGAGGCGGGAACAACAGAAGCAGGGGTGAGCAGGCCTAGGAAGTGCTGAGTCATGGAGCCACACCCCATAGGATATAAAGGCAGCAAGAACTGCTGTGCCTCTTCGTAGCAGGCAAATCAACTGATTAACTAAGAGCTGAAGTTTGTTCCTGGGTGACTCATCAGCATCGAGGGAGATAAGAGATACTTGGCAGACGCTCGCTATTCTGCTGCCAGAGCTCATAATGCCGGGTAATTAAGCCATCACTCAGACGGAGGCGAAGGAGGACAGAACACATCATTTGAGGAGAGTGTCACTCCCCCTCCGACGACCGGGTCAAGGAAGTCCGCATCAAACGTGGCAACGAAGCCTCTGCAGCTTGCCAAATTTCTTCGAGGTTTATCAGGGCAGGCAGGAGTCCAAGTTGTGACTTCAGCGATAGAGTCTGATATCAGCAAACTAGATGAGACTTTGCTTGACTCAAGGTTGGAATGCCAAAAGCAGGTCCTTTATATAGGCTGTGGGGTGTGGCTCCATGACTCAGCATTTATCCAGACCTGCCCCTCCCTTCCTTCTGCTGGCATCGCCTCTCAGATCTCCCGAAGCGAGGATCCTCCCACTTTGAATTGTCTTCTGCTGTTTGGGAAAGGGAGGGGTCAGAAGGAGTAGGCCCGAGTAATTCCAATCCCTGGCTGGCTTCTTCTGACGGCTGAGCCAAAGGAACACATGCCGGGCATGGGGCCAGGGCCGGGGGCTGGAGGCATGACAGGCCGTTCATCTTCATTATGAGACTCGGAGTCTGAAAACAGACCCGGTTGGAGACGGGAGGGGCCCGGCTGAGGAGAGGAGGGAGGACGAGTCACAACAGAGAGTTCAGAAAAAGAAACAGTCTGATTTATTGGGCAGAGCAGCCACGGTACAAACTTGGTGTTGGGGAGAGGGGCCCCCCACTTCCTCCTTCTCCAAGGATGGGGCTCAGCTCTTGTGGACACACAGGACACGGAGCCTCCGGTTCTGCAGAGGACTTTTGAGAAGGGAAGAGGTCCTGGCTTAACTGGTCACTAGCCTCACAGCCTTAGGGGAGTCGGGCAGCCGGACTGGCATTCGGCCGGAGGTCAGGCCATTCCTGAGGAAAGTTCTCAGCCGCCCCCAAGGACAGACCCTTTAATGTCCAGCGGCTCTCTTTGTCAGCCGCTACGGATTGTGCGACTGCCACACGCCAGCAGAGCTACCATCTGCCCTAGGGTGCCTCCTTGGTGTCCAGCTTGTAATGGTGCTCAGGAAGGTTCCTCAAACGTTCAGCGGCCTGTAAGGAGAAAGCAGCATGGAGGGAGAAGAAGGAAAGAGGTGAAAGAAAGAAAGGGGGGGGCGGGGGGGGCTTTGCTGAATGCTGCCTCCCAAAAAAGGGAACAATAATAATAATAATAATAATAATAATTTAATTTGTATACCGCCCTTCTCCCGGAGGACTCAGGGCGGTGAACAGGCAGATAAAATAAAAACAATACATTTCAATAAAAACAATATTTAAAAAACTTATTCCAATAGCCTAAATTTAAAATACAATACGAAATATAAAATAAACCCCAATAAAATCCATATTTAAAACCCTATTAAGCCAGTCCTGCTCGAAAGAATAGATATGTTTTAAGCTCGCGGCGAAAGGTCCGGAGGTCTGGAAGTTGTCGAAGTCCTGGGGGAAGCTCATTCCAGAGGGTACAAGACTCAGGGAGTTCTCCCTTCCTTCCTGGCTCCTTCATTATTTCCACAGTCTATTGTAGGGGGTCTCCAAACTTGGCAACTTTAAAGACTTGGGGACTTCAACTTCCAGAATTTCACAGCTAGCATGGCTGGCTGAGGAATTCTGGGAGTTGAAATCCACAAGTCTTAAGGCTGAGGGATTCTGGGAGTTGAAGTCCTCAAGTCTTGAAGACCTACATTTGCTTAGCAATTTTAATAACCCAAAAGCAGCGTCTGGCCACCAACTGAAGACTGGTAGTCACAGCCCAAAGGCCTCTTCCACCCTCAGCCTTTCTCTGCCCATTCCCACCGATGAGTCCAGCCACTAAATGGTGAAATTTTAAATTTGAGAGCTCCTTGGTGCTCTCTGAGCTTTGTTGTATTCCTCCAGATGTTTCATTACCCAACCAACCCTGATGACGTTACTTAGTTGGGTCATGAAACGTCTGCAAGAAAACAACCATCTCAGAGAGCACCAAGGACTTCACAATTAACTAGGTTGAGGGAAGATCAGTGACACCACAGTCCTTTCCTCGTCTTCCTCCTCCTCCTCCTCCTCCTCCTCCTCCCCTTCTAGCACTGATGATGTCACCTAGTTGGGTCATGAAATGTCTGCAAGAAAACCACCCAGGTCAGAGAGCACCAAGGACCCCCACAGTCCTCACCAACACCTCCTCCTCACAATCCCCACTCCCTTCTAACACTGATGAGGTTACCTAGTGGAGTCGTGAAATGTCTACAAGAAACCAACCAAGCTCGGAGAGCACCCAGGGCCCTTCATTTCCACCCTGAGCTAAAAATATTCTGCTTTTATTTTAAACTTCTTTCAAAGACAGGTGGGCCACAGCCCCTTCCAGCAGCTACAGCCCATCTCCTAGCTCCCCCTCACCTGCTCTGGAGTCAAGTCCCTCTGGGCCTGAGCCAGCATCTCGTAGCCCACCATGAATTTACGGATGGTGGCGGAACGCAGTAGGGGAGGGTAGTAATGGGCGTGGAGCTGCCAGTGCCTGCAGTCGGCCTCCAGGTACGGTCCCGTCGGAGCTCCTGTGGGAAAGAGGCGGCAAAGAGAGCAGGAAATCAGATTTTAGCCCAAGGGAGGTGAGTTGGGTGCCACCCAGGGGTGAAATGCTCCCGGTTCGGGCGATCTGGTAGCGATGGGGGCGGGTAGTTTGGAGAACCAGTAGCAAAAATCCCTGCCCCACCCCACCCCGTCCATGCCCACCCAATCGCCCGGTTTCCACTTGCTTACTTGGCAGCTTGCTGCTTCTTTCGGGCTCGCTCGCTTTTCCTGCCTTGCTTCGGCTGCTGCAATCAGTTGCATCAGCTAGCAACTCAATCTGCCTGCCTGCAATCCATCTCATCAGTCAGCAACTCAATCTGCCTGCCTTGTCCCTTCAATTGGGTAAGTAACTGGGGGTTTTTTTTGGGGGGGGGCTTTAACAAAATAGTTAATTGGGGGGTTTTTTTAGGAGTTTTTTTTTTAGATATAGCAATTTAAAGTTAAGAAAGTTTTAAATTTAGCTGCTTTTATCTAAAAATATAAAAAAAATAAAATATTTGTGCAGCTTTCTGAGATTTGGTGTGTTTCTGTAGTGTTTCACTCCAGCTACACGAACACACAAAATCTCACAAAGCTGTATGTGGCATTTTGTGTGTGTGAGAGAGTCAGTTGTGTTGTGCTGTGTTGTGTGTAAAGTGTGAAAGTTGATTTTTGAGCTTTTTGTGGCTGTGTGAGATTCTTGCTTGTTGCAGGGGCCATTTTGGGTGAAGTGCAGCTGCTTTTACATTATGTGTAAACCAGCTGTGTTGTGTTGTGTGTGTGGGTAAAGTGTGAAAGTTGGTTTTTGGTACCTCTTATTGTTTTGTGTACTTTGTTTATTATTTTTATTATTTATTGTTATTGGCCACACCCATCCAGTCACCTGACCACCAAGCCACGCCCACCAATTAAGCCACGCCCAGAACCGGAAGGGAAAACTTTTATATTTCACCCCTGGTGCCAGCTGTAACGGGATTTGCTCCCTGGGGTGCAGAAAGGAAGGGGACAGCCAGGGTTGAAAGGGAATCCATAAACCGAACAAGGCAGAGGAGGGCAACAATTATGGCCCCTTTACGACCTGTGGACTTCAACTCCCAGAATTCCCCAGGCAGCATGGTTGGCTGAGGAATTCTGGGAGTTGAAGTCTGCAAGTCTTAAAGCGGCCAAGGTTGGAGACCCCTCCTTAACGGAGCCAATATGTAAAGATGCATCATATACTCATTTTTAATCTATGGTTCTCAGCCAGGCGGAAGGTGGCTGACGTTTTAAAATCTTAATAGTTGCCTGCCATAAACTCGGTTTGCCAAGGAATTCCTGTTGCTGGGGTCCAGGAGAAGAGCCTTCTCTGCTGTGGCTCCTGCCCTTGGGAACCTCTTGCCACCAGATGCGAGATCCATCCCCCGTCTTCTTGGCCTTCAGGAAGGACCTTAAAATCCAGCTATGCTGGCTGGCAGCCCAAGGAAGAAGACGTCGGCTGGAGGTGGTTGGTAGATTAACAGAGAAGGCGCCACCGCTGCTCTCCCCCAGGCAGACTTGTAGTCTGTGGTTAATCCTTTGTCACTTTAGTTTTTCACTGATAATGCTTTTTCTATCAGGAGGTTTTATTATATTGTAAGCCACCCACAGTTGCTTTGAGCTGTGAAAGGAGATGAATAGCCATGGAAGGAAGGGAGGGAGGGAAGGAGGGAGGGAGGGAGGGAGGAAAAAGGGAGGGAGATGGGAGGGAGGAAAAAGAAAAAAGAAAGGAAGGAAGGAAGGAAGGAAAAGGAGGGAGATGGAGGAGGAAGAAAAGAAAAGAAAGGAAGGAAGGAAGGAAAGAAAGAAAGAAAGAAGGAAAGAAAGAAAGAAAGAAAGACAGAAAGACAGAAAGATAGAAAGAAAGAGGAAAGAAAGAAAAGAAAGAGAGAAAGAAAGAGAAAGAAAGAGAAAGAGAAAGAAAAGAAAGAAGAATAAGAAAGAAAGAAAAAGAGAGAGAAAGAAAGAAAGAAAAAGAAAGAAAGAAAGAAAAAGAAGGAAGGAAGGGGGAAAGAAAGAAAAAGAAAGAGAGAAAGAAAGAAAAAGAAAGAGAAAGAAAGAGAAAAAGAAAGAAAAAGATAAAGATAAAGAGAGAAAGAAAGAAAAAGAGAGAGAGAGAGAGAAAGACAGGAAGAAAAAGAAAGAAAGAAAGAAAGAAAGAAAGAAAGAAAGAAAGAAAGAAAGAAAGAAAGAAAGAAAGAAAGAAAGAAAGAACCCAACCAACCCTGGGAAGGCTTTCCCTCTCCCCCCCCCCCCCCATGACGCTCACCATGCCAACCCATGGAGTAAGGGAAGGACACCTGGAAGAGGTTGTCGTATCGGGTGAGAAGCCTCTTCATGATGGAGGCCAGGCCTGCAAAAAGAAAGAGGCTCAAAGGTAGTCAACTGATCTCCTGCAACCGCCAAGCCATCCCACACCCCCACCCCCACCAACAGCTGGGCTGGAGCCCCCCCAGACTCCATTTGCGCATCTCTGAAAGGAGTGGGGTCTGCAGAGAAGAGGAGGGCCAAGACTAAGGTTATGGGGGTCCCTGGTGCTCTCTGAGCTGGGTGGCTTTCTTGCAGACCTTTCATGACCCAACTAGGGAACATTATCAGAAATCAGCAACCCCAATCAAAGGACTACCAACAACGCTCCCACCGACACTGACAGGGCAAGCCACTACAAATAGATAGCATTCCCTTCTAGCACTGATGATATTACCTAGTTGGGTCATGAAACGTCTGCAAGAAAACCACCAAGCTCAGAAAGCACCAAGGAACCCACAATCATCATCTCCTCCTCTTCTTCCTCCTAGTGCTTCTCTTCCTCCTCCTCCTCCCCCCTTCCTCTTCCTCTTCCTCCCTCTTCCTTCTCTTCCTCCTCCTCCTCTTCCTTCTCCTCCCTTTTCTTCCTCTTCCTTCTCTTCTTCCTCCTCCTCTTCCTTCTCCTCCCTTTTCTTCCTCTTCCTTCTCTTCTTCCTCCTCCTCCTCCCCCTTCCTCCTCCTCCCTTTTCTTCCTCTTTCTCCTCCTCCTCCCCCTTCCTTCTCCTCTTCCTCCTCCTCCCTTGTCTTCCCCTTCCTTCTCCTCTTCCTCCTCCTCCTTCCCGTCCCTCAGGCAGCACTAAGGACCCCACAAATACTTCCCACGCTGGCCACTTACTGTCTCTCTCGCTCTCCCGGAGCTCCTCCAATCGGCGGACGTGTCTCCGAGGAAGCAAAAGTGTCTGGAAGGGCCACACTGCCCAGTAGGGCACCACCACCAGCCAGTCCGCATTTTCCACCACGACCCGTTCCTGCAAGGCACCCTCCCCCAGATCAGCCTCAGAGCCGGCATCCCCAAGTGGAGACCGCCCACCCCACCCCTCTTCCCTACTGGGGCAGCGGTCCCCACCTTCCGCTCGGTTTCCAGCCGGGCATACTCCAGCAGCATGGGGACAGAATTGTCTCGGTAGTATTTCCGTTGCGACTGGTCCTCCAGCGAGGCTTCGTTGGGCAGGAAGTTACTAGCCCAGATCTGTAAAGAGAATTCGGAGGAGAACTAGGGATGTCAAATGAAGAGAAGGACCAGGGGTGACATGAGAGCAGTCTTCCAGTATCTGGGGGCTTGCTGCAAAGAAGAAGAGGGGGTCAAACTATTCTCCAAAGCACCAGAAGGCAGGAGAAGAAGCAACGGATGGAAACTAATCAAGGGGAGACGCAACCTGGAACTAAGGAGAAGTTTCCTGACTTCTTAACCATTGGAACAGAAGTTGCCTTCAGACGTTGTGGTTGCTCCATCACTGGAGCCCTTCGAGAAGAGACTGGACAGTCACTTGTCTGGAACAGCATAGGGTCTCCTGCTTGAGCAGGGGGTTGGACTAGAAGGCCTCCAAGGTCCCTTCCAACTCTGTTATTCTGTTACTCTACTTTCTGCTGACTGCAATTTTGGCAGTTTGAATCTCCACTGGCTGAAGGTGGACCCAGCCTTCCCTTTTTCCCAGGTCAGTAAAATGAGGACCCAGATGGTTGGGGGCAAGAGGCCGACTCTGTAAACCGCTTAGAGAGGGCTGCAAAACACTGTGAAGCGGTATATAAGTCTATTGCTATTAATTAATGGAATAATTTGCCTTCAGAAGTTGTGGGTTCTCCAACACTGGAGAACTTTAAGAAGAGGCTGCACAGCCACGTGTCTGAGATAATATAAGGTGTCCTGCGTGAGCAGGGGGCTGGACTAGAAGACCTCCAAGGTCCCTTCCAGCTCAATTCTGAATGATTGATATACAGTTATATCAAGGTCCCTTCCGGTCCTAGGATTCTGTGTTCTACAATTTCCAAACACACAAACACACTCAACAACCTGGACTAGAAAGCTTCATGCTTGTGCCTTGTAGCTAAGAGCAGGCCATTTGCAAGCACACACTGCCACCCTGTGGCTCTGTAACAAACACAACCACAAAGGCCTACATGTGCGGTCTACGACAACTCGCCACAGCCAACTTGCCATGGACAGCGTGCCGGGGAGAACTCGCCCCAGGATAAGTCACCGTCGCAAACTGGCCGCGGGACCAGCGTTACACTCATCTCAAAAGAAACTGTGGAATGGAATCGTTAAAGAAAGGATGCCAAAGGAGGGATGAAATGAAGTGTGAACGACAAAAATAAAAATAATATATAAAATAATATAAAATAATTGTTTTAAATTGAATTGTCCTGCAACCAGTTGTCTCGTGGCGAGTTGACCGCAGTGAATTGTCCCATTCGGTCCAAATGTCTGCAGGCTGCAAAATTACACGGTGGCCACTGAAATTGCTACAGAAAAGAAGGGGATTTAGGCTCCGAGACCACTTCCCACCCACGCGAGATCACTTGTTGGTCTCCCTAAGATTGTGTTCTCTCACATTAATCACTGTCTGCTATAGTCAATACTGAGTCCAGAAATCCCAAAAGGGTTTTCCCCCCCTCCAAGAACTGGTCTTTCTTGGTGGTTTTTTGTTTGAAAACATTTCATTTCTCATCCGAGGAGCTTCTTCAGTTCTAGCTAGTTAGGTAAAGGTAAAGGTTCCCCTCGCACATATGTGCTAGTCGTTGCTGGCTCTAGGGGCCGGTGCTCATCTCCGTTTCAAAGCCGAAGAGCCAGCACTGTCCGAAGACGTCTCCGTGGTCATGTGGCTGGCATGACTCAACACCAAAGGCGCACGGAACGCTGTGACCTTCCCACCAAAAGTGGTCCCTATTTTTCTATTTGCATTTTTTATGTGCTTTCCAACTGCTAGGTTGGCAGAAGCTGGGACAAGTAATGGGAGCTCACCCCGTTACACGGCAGCACTAGGGATTTGAACCGCTGAGCTGCCGACCTTTCGATCGACAAGCTCAACGTCCTAGCCCCTGAGCCACCCTGTCACGTCCCAACCACAAATGTAAATGAGGATGGGATTAAACAGCTGCCCAAGCCATTCCTCCTATTTTTTTTGTGGAAGGGAATAATTCAGCACATGGGCACTTATGGACCTGTAAGTAAGTGTGTGTGTGTGTGTGTGTGTGTGTGTGTGTGTGTGTGTGAGAGAGAGAGAGAGAGAGAGAGAGAGAGAGAGAGAGAGAGAGAGAGACAGCAAAAGAGAGAGAGAGAGAAAGAAAAGAGACAGAGAGAGTGAGAGAGAGATAGAAAGTGAGATATTTAGAGAAAGAAAAAAGAGACAGAAAGAGAGAGAAAAGAGAAGGTGGGGGGGGGAGAGAGAGAGAGAATACCAACTCCAAGCAAACTTTATATTTTTATCTATCTGGCTCTATGCTATTTACAATTCCAGGGTAGGGATTTTTGCTTTTGTTTTTTGCTGTTTTTGTTGCTTTTAGGTTTGCTATTGGTTTCCATGTTTTTAACTGGTCTGGATGTTTTTATTGTCTTGAAACATTTTTTAAATTTTAGTCGTAATATATTTCTGAACTACAAGCCACCCAGAGGCAGGGGTTTAGTGCTACTGGTTCGCTCCGGTTCGGGAGAACCGGTAGTAAAAAAATGCTTTAAAAAGTAAAAAAAAAAAAAAGTTCCAACGATCGCAGCTGTGCCGCGCGATCGTTGGAACCTTTTCTTTTACTTTTTTAAAGCACTTTTTTTACTACCGGTTCGGGTGAATAAGTAGTAAAAAATACTTTAAAAAGTTTTAAAAAGGTTGGCCATGCCCATCGTCACATGACCCCCCCACCAAGCCACGCCCACAGAACCAGTAGCAAAAGACTTTGCATTTTACCGCTGCCCAGAGGCATTGACCGAGATGGGATGCCATAGAAATCGAACAAATCAATCAATATATAAAATAAACGAGGGGCCCCTGGTGCTCTCTGAGCTTGCCTGTTTTCTTACAGACATTTCATTACCCAACTAGGTAACATCATCAGTGCTAGGTAAATAAAATACAAAATCTTTGTTTAGTTACAACGGCACCAAAAAAATTACTTATGATAGTTTTTCACACGTCATGATCATTGTAGCATCCCTTTGGGGCATGTGATCCAAATTCAGATGCTTGGCAACTGATTCACATTTACGACGGTGTCCCAGGGTCACATGATTCCCTTTTGGGACCTTTTAACAAGGAAAACCAATGGGAAAGCCAGACTTGCTTAACAACTGTGTGTCTAAATTAACCACGGCAGTGGTTCATGCAACAACTGTGGTAGGAAAGGTCATAAAAACGGGGTAATATTCATTTAATAAACATCTTGCTTAAGTGACAGAAATGTTGGGCTTGTTTCTGGTCATAAGACGAGGACTAACTCTAAATCAAAAATGATTCGTCTAAGGGAAAACTTCGTTACATCGATACTCCATTTCTTCTTCATGGGTATTGTGCTAGACTGGGCTTTTATAATCTTACTTTTCAAAATTTCCCAAGCTTCTTGAGTTGTTTTCTCCTTGAGGATTCTCATCCATGACAGGGAGTTGGACTAGAAGAACTCCAAGGTCCCTTCCAGCTCTGTTATTCTATTCTATTCCCCTTTGAAAATAGCAGGGCCCTTGGAAACGAATCCTTGCTCCCACCCTCCCATTTCGGCAAGAGATCCCACCCACTACCCCCCAACTGACCTCACCTGTCAGGCTTCAAAAAGGAAGGGGAAAAAAAAAAGAATCTGCTTTGAAGTCTCTTGATCAAAGGCCTCCCCCAGACAAGCATCACAATCAAAACCGCAAAGATATGGAATTGAACAAAACCCTCTGAATAATCCTAAAAATAATTTATGCCCTATCCTTCCACTTCTGGATAGTTTAGCTTCAAACTTCGCCAAACCAGAGAGGCTTGAATGACATTTTTTTTTAAAAAAATAAAAAATAAAGAAAAAAACCACTGTCAAATGTCCAGATAAGTTTCTTTAAAAAAAAAAAAAAGATTTGGTAGTGAGTTGTGACCCAGGGGTTGAGGACTGTTAAAGAGTTTGCAGCAATCCAACCAGCACACAAGTAAATAATTCAGCAGGATTCTTCTATAGAAGAAACTTGATTATATACAACAAGAGAAAGCATGATGCATATATACAATATCTGCGCGTCAGAACTCAAGAACCCAGAAGTACAGGATCTATATAACCACAGAAGCACTAAAGCAATAAAACCCATATGTGTGTGTGTGTGTGTGTGTGTGTGTGTATGTAGGTCTTGGCATATTCGGGTCTTTTCCCGTGTAAGGTTGAGAGTATCTTGGCGATGTTTCGACGAGGTATCACACAGCCAACCAACCCGCCTACAGCAACAAAGCCAACACTCCCCACCTCCCCACCAGTATTTATAGAGAGACGGGAGCTCCGACCACGCACAAGCACGAAGCCATAAGCACCAGCCTGAAGATGACGAGTGAGACCTCATCGAAACGTCGCCAAGATACTCTCAACCTTACACGGGAAAAGACCCGAATATGCCAAGACATACCCATGAAAACCTACGAAAACAAGTATGTGTATATGTGTATATATTCCAGTGAAGCCAATCCAAGCCACGCCCAGGCTCTGAGCCATCTGACATGGTTCTCAGTCACCAAACAGTTCCCATTGGCTGACTTGTTGTTATGGTACCAGAGGTGGCATTCAGCCAATTCGGGTGAACCGGAAATTTTGAGTAGTTTGGAGAACCAGCAAAAAACCCCTCTGGCTGGCCCTGCCCTTCCCCGCCCGCTTGCCAGCTCACCACTCACCTTCACCTCACCTGCCCCTCAACCCGCTCGCACCGCCTGCCTGCTCGCACCGCTCACCCCACCCCGCCCCACTCTGCCCTGTATATCTTGCCTTCGCCACGCAGCCCAGATAATCTCTATGCCTCGCCTCCGCATCTCATCTGCTCTGCTCACCAAAGGTAAGCATATTGCTGCTCGCCCGTCGCCTCGGGTTGGGGCCCGGGGAAACGCCATTCCCCTGCTCTGGCCTTGCCCCAGGCCTCCGCCCGCATGCCGCTGCCCCTCCTCTGGCCTCAAAATACGGCCCCAAGCAATTTATTCAGCCTGCAGCCTGTCACACTAGGCCGAAGGGCCGTGGAGGGGGGGGGGCTGCATGGGCGCAGGAGAGCCGAAGCGGTTTGGGAATGGACCAGATGGTTCTTCTTACCTGCAAGAAGTCCCATCCAGAAAGCACTGCAGCGGAAATCATGCAGCTGCTTCTTCCATCCCTTGCTGAGCCTCAGTCGCTCGCGGAGATGGTCCATGTGCTCTCCGGGTCGGCAGCTGCTTCTCTCCGCTGCTGCTCTTGCTGGGAGAGTTCTTTTGTAATTTAGCAGCGGTGAGCTACCACTTTTCTCTAAATCCCATCAGGAAAGCACTGCGGCACAGAGAAGCAGCAGCCATGTTGAATGTTGTTTCTCTCAACCGCAGAACGTTCCAGATGGGATTTGGAGGAAAGCGGCGGCTCACAACTGCTAAGTTGCACAAGACGCTCTCCGGGTAGTATGGAGAGAAGCAGCCGCTGCCTCGGAGAGCAGAGATGGAGGGAAGCAGGCCCCAAAAGGCTGCTCGGTCGAGCCTCGCCCCGAGGCGGAAGCTGCGCATGCGCGAAAGTCGTGCACACATGCATGTGCAGAAGCCATGGTGCTCATTTTCGGCAAACTGCAGTATCCCAGCTCATAATTACACTGACAGGGACCCTTGTCAAGAGTTCAAGAGCCCAGAAATGTCCTTCAAAAAACATCTTCTGATCATCAGACCTCGGGCGACGGCTCTGTTGCTAAATTCAGGGAGAAAATTTCCTTACCTGACAGTGAGGGTGGGAATTCGAACAGCCCATCATGGCTCCCTTGTTCTCAAAGATCTGAAACCAAAATTAACAAGGAGACAAGCCAACAAACCAAGGGCCACTTTAAGACTTGTGGACTTCGACTCCCAGGAATTCCCCAGCCAGCCAGCAAGTTGCTACGGTTGAACAACACTGGACCACACTGATGTAGGATTTAAACTGGGCACGGTAGAGGAAAGGCTGGGCCACGATCCCTTGTAGAGATACTCACCTGCACCCAGGTGTAAGAGGCTCCCAATTCAACCGCTATCTCTGCCCACTTGTCAATCACCCTGCGGACCTCAGCAAGAGACATGAGGGGCAGGGTAAGGTCAGTCCAGGGATGGAAGCACATGACTCTGCTGGGGAGAAGAGAGGGAGGAAGGCTCCTGGAATGACCCGTGCAGGCAACGACAGGAAGTGCCATCCCTGAATTCCATTTAAGTAAATGACCCATATCCTAAAGGAGAGAAAGCTAAGCAGAAAAGGAGCACCGATCCATCTCCAGGATGTTTGGTTCCCGTAGGGTCCTTGGTGCTCGCTGAACTTGGCAGTTTTCTGGCAGATGTTTCATTACCCAACTAGGTAACATCATCAGTGCTAGAAGAGAGTGGGGCTTGCAGGGACGAGGATCTATCCATCCATCCATCCATCCATCCATCCATCCATCCATCCATCCATCTATCTATCTATCTATCTATCTATCCATCCATCCATCCATCTATCCATCTATCTGTCTATCGCAATAGCACTTAAGGCAGGGGTGTCCAAAGTTTTTTTGGTGAGGGCCAAATACAGAAAAATAAGCAAAGGCCCGGGCCACACCATTGAACGGGTGGGGGGGCCTAATTTTTTTTTCGTACCAGTTCTGTGGGCGTGGCTTATTTTGGGGTGTGGCTTGGTGGTCATGTGACTGGTGGGCGTGGCTAACTGCTCATGTGACTGAGTGGATGTGGCTATGGGCATAGAAACTACTCAGAGGGCTAAAAAAAGTAATTTTTGACCAGTCCTCACACTTATGACCATCCTCACATTTATGCCCATTGCAGCATTTTTAACAACCATATCACTCATTTCACAACTGCTTCTCTTCACCACGGTTACAAGATAGGGTGCAAAATGTAAAGATAGTTGTAGGTGTGAGGACCAGTCAAAAGTGTGAGGACAGGTCAAAAATAACTTTTTCAGCCCTCTGAGTAGTCCTTATGCACAAAATGCTGCAACAGGCATAAATGATGACCGGTCATAAGTGTGAGGACTGGTCAAAAGTGTGAGAACCTGTCAGAAATCACTTTTTTCAGCCGTCTGGGTAGTCCCTATGCACAGTTTAGGCTTAAGTATATGAAAGTTTGGTGGTTGAGACACGAAGGACTTCACAGAGATGGCTATCAGTCATTCTGGATCTCAGTCTGAAAACCTGGGACATTACAATACAGATGGATACAGTCAGTCTACTAAAAAGCAACAATATGTGGATATCATCTTCATTTAAGGGGGGAAAATGTTTCATATTCATTCATCTTGTTAGGGTGTCCAAACTTGGTCTTTAAGACTTGTGGACTTCAACTCCCAGAGTCCCTCAGCCAGCAAAGCTGGCTGAGGAACTCTGGGAATTGAAGTCCACAAGTCCTAAAGAGACCAGGTTTGAACACCCCTGATCTTGGCTTTTGTTTTGTATTTGGTATGAACTTGAAACTCCCTTTGTTATTCCCTGCCCAAGGGGTGGAGGCGCGAGGAGCCTCGCCAGGCGGCCCGAGGAAGGCGAGGGTAGAACTGCTGGGGTCGGGCACGGCCAGCAGCCTCTTTCCCGCTCGCCGCCTCCTCACCTGTTTCTCGATGGCTGTCACTGCCGCCACGCGTGTCCGACATGGGGAGGCGCGAGGAGCCTCACCAGGCGGCCCGAGGAAGGCGAGGGTAGAACTGCTGGGGTCGGGCACGGCCAGCAGCCTCTTTCCCGCTCGCCGCCTCCTCCGCCCCCTCCCTTCATTATTCCCCGCCCATGGGGAGGAGCCGCGAGCCTCGCAGTGAACCACCGGGCAAGCACCCCAACAATCTGGGTCCTCATTTTACCTACCTTATAAAGGATGGAAGGCTGAGTCAACCTTGGGCCTGGTGGGACTCGAGCCTGCAGTAATTGCAGGCTGCTGTGTTTTAATAACAGGCTATCTTACAGCCTGAGCCACCACGGCCCTTATTAATTTAATTTGTATACCACCCTTCTCCCGAAGGACTCAGGGCAGTTCACAGCCAATAAAATACATATAAAGGACATATCAAACAAGTTAAGAACAATATAAAAAACTGATTCAATTTATGGCCAATAAAAAACTAAAATAAGAATAAAAAGCCCACTTAAAACTATTAAAACATTTAAAAATCCCATAAAAACATTTATAACCCCATTTAAAATTGTATTTAAGCTAGCCCTGCACGATGTGCCCTAACCACTAACACTTAGACTTATATAGCAATAGCCCTTAGACTTATATACCGCTTCACAGTGCTTTACAGCCCTCTCTAAGCGGTTTATAGAGTCAGCATATTGCCCCCAACAATCTGGCTCCTCATTTGACCCACCTCGGAAGGATGGAAGGCTGAGTCAACCTCAAGTCTGGTGAGATTTGAGCTGCCAACTGCAGGCAGTCGGCAGGTAGCAGAAGTAGCTTGCAGTACTACACTCTAACCATGTGCCACTGTGGCTCAAGGAAGGAAGGAAAGAAAAATATGGATGGAAGGAAACATGGAGGGCGGGAGGAAGGAAGGAAGGACTAGCAATAGCACTTATATACCACTTCTTATTTTTCCCACCTCAGAAAGATGGAAGGCTGAGTCAACTTTGTGCCTGGTGAGATTCGAACCGGCAAATTGCAGGCAGTCAGCAGAAGTACCCTGCAGTACTGCATTCTAACCATGCGCCAGTGGGGCTTATGCTATAACGTAACAAAATAGAAATAACAACGGGAAGCAATTCCGCTCCCACCCCGGGGGTTAATGAGCTCAGGACAACAAGGAGCAGGGTAGACTTACCACACGCCTCGCGCTGACGCTGAACGTAACAAGGGATGGTCATCGGCCTCTGCAGGAAAAGAATGTCAGTAAGAAAGAGGAGGACGGCATAATTAAGAGAAAAAAAGGCAGGTATCCACAGTCCGACTAACGAACGCAAAAGAAGTAAACACTCTCGGGATATTTGAACTCCCAAAAGTATAACTTTATTGGATACACCATTTCGGAACTGCTGAAGCAAAACCAGCTCTGGTTTTTCCCCGCACAAATGCTCGCTTACTGAAATTATAGATTCCCTTTCTCCCCACCCCTGGGTGATCACATTGTCTCAAATTATGAGACGTCCTCTTGTTATGGGAACAATCCATCTCTTTCTCCAGCACCTGCAGTGGTGACCTTGATGGTTTCCAAGCTCTCACGGTCCACACACACATTCTCAGCATTCCGTTTCCCCCTTCCCGCTTGAATGACAAGTTGAAGAGCGATGGAAACTCAGAAGAAGCTATTCAATCTTGACTTCAGGATGCGGGTCCCGTCAAACCGATTATTCCATCTGGCGGGGTGCAGGGGAAGGGCCTTCTTTGCTGTGGCTCCTGCCCTATAGAACATCTTCCCCCGCTCTGCCCCCATGTGAATTTGGTCTCAACCCTCCCATCTTTTCATAAAGGCCTTAAAGACCTGCTTGGTTGGCTCCCCAACAGGGGAACAGCTCAGTGGAAGGGATTGATCGAGTAACAACAGATCCCACATCCCCCCACTCCATTCAGCCCCAGCCCTCCCCGCGTGTCTTCAGAATTTAATGATTGGGTTTTAATTTATTCGTGTTTTAATGCGGTGTTTCTCAGCCTGTGCAACTTAAGCGGGATGGACTTCAACTCCCAGAATTCCCCAGCCATACCCATGAAAGCTGCAGAAGTTGAGAAACACTGTATATGTATATATGTACATTTTTATGACTGTAAGCGACCCAGTTACCCATTGGTAAGATAAGATGGGTGGCCGATATTTATTTCGCCGCGAACTTAAGACTTATTTATTTCGTCTTGCTGGACTGGCTTGAATTTTTAAATCTATTAGCTGATTTTATGGATTTGAAATTTTTTATTAATTTTATAGGGTTGATTGTATTTTAAAATGGGGCCAAATTGAATAAGTTTTTTAATGTCTGTTTTTTAATATTGTATGCGTCGTTGCTGTATTTTATCTTGGCTGTAAACCGCCCTGAGTCCTTCGGGAGAAGGGCGGTATACAAATTAAATTATTATTATTATTATTATTATTATTATTATTATTATTATTATTATTATTATTATTATTATTATTATTATTATTATTATTATCTGTTATAATAATAAATACATGGCAAATGTTTGAAAGTGACCCCAACGAAGCGGTCGAAGTGCTGTCCCGTTGCCTGGAAGCCGTACGGGTCTGGATGGGGAGAAACAGACTCAGACTCAATCCATCCAAGACGGAGTGGCTGTGGATGCCGGCATCCTGGTACAGTCAGCTGCAATCGCGCTGACTGTTGAAGCAGTCATTGGCCCCAACGGAAAGGGTGCGCAACTTGGGCGTTCTCCTGGATGGACGGCTGTCGTTTGAAGATCACTTGGCGGCCGTCTCCAGGAGAGCTTTTTACCAGGTTCGCCTGGTCCGCCAGTTGCGCCCCTTTCTTGACCAGGATGCCTTATGCACGGTCTCTCATGCTCTTGTCACTTCTCGTCTGGATTATTGCAATGCTCTCTACATGGGGCTACCCCTGAAGTGCACTCGGAGACTCCAGCTAGTCCAGAATGCAGCTGCGCGGGTGATTGAGGGAGCACCACGTTGCTCCCGAGTAACACCACCCCTGCGCAGTCTGCACTGGCTACCTGTGGTCTTTCGGGTGCGCTTCAAGGTTTTGGTTACCACCTTTAAAGCGCTCCATGGCTTAGGGCCCGGGTAGTTACGGGACCGCCTGCTGTTACCACATGCCTCCCACCGACCCGTGCCCTCTCACAGAGAAGGTCTTCTCAGGGTGCCGTTCGCCAAGCAGTGTCGGCTGGCGGCCCGCAGGGAAAGGGCCTTCTCTGTGGGAGCACCTACTCTCTGGAACGAACTTCCCCCCGGTTTACGCCAATTGCCCGACCTTCGGACCTTTCGCCGGGAACTGAAAACTTATTTATTTATCCAAACGGGACTGGCCTGATTTTTAAATTTTTAAATTTTAAATTTTTCAATTTTAATATTTTATTGGGTATTTTATATGGTCAATTGGACGGTTTTAATTTCGACCTTTATTGAATAAGTTTTTTAATTGTTATTTTAGTGTGTATATTAATTGTTTTAATGTAGGCTGTACACCGCCCTGAGTCCTTCGGGAGAAGGGCGGTATAAAAGTTTAATTAAATAAATAAAAATAAATAAATTAGCCTTAAATCCCAGCCTTAAGTGTCTCCCAAGGAAACCTCCACTTAAAGAGACTGGCTGCTGTGATGTACATTTCGGACAATGGAAGAAATAAATAAGCTACAATTTGTTCCCAACTAACAGCCATTCATTTAGTGACCCTTCAAAGTTATGACAACAACAGTGGAAAAAAATTACTTAGATGACAAACAAATGCATTTAACAGTTTTTTATTCAGTCCCATTTAAACTAACTTCTGAAGGTCAGGGAGAGATACATCCCAGGGCCCTGGCACCACCAAGCCAACATTCTTGGCTTGGTGTCTATGGACAATCTCAGTCATCCAGGTCGTGGTTGTCCCAAAGGTGCTTTTTTTCCAAGAGGCAACTGGACTTTCTGGTTTTTCTTTGAAGATGTTTCACTTCTCATCCAAGAAGCTTCTTCAGCTCTGACAGGATAGTGAGGAAGGGAAGGATTTATACTCCTTGCAGACAGCTGGTCATTTGCATCCTTTTAGAGGCCACTTGGATTGAGGCCACTTGGAGGTTTTTCTGTGTCCTCGGGGTCACCTGAGTGGTGCAAATGGTTCCAATTTTTCCTCTGGAAATCCATTCCTACTGCCACGCCATTCAAAGGGTCTTCATTCCAAATTGCATAGCTAAAAGTCTGTAGAGATTCTCAGTCATTCAGGTCACGGTTGTCCCAAAGGTGCTTTTTCAGGAGGCAATTCTGGGTTTTTTGTTTGAAGACATTTTGTTTCTCATGTAAGAAGCTTCTTCAGCTCTGACTGGATGGTGGGGAAGGGAAAGATTTATGCAGACAGCTGATCATTTGCATCCTTTTAGAGAGTCACTTGGAGCCTTATCGGTGTCCTCAGGGTCACCTGAGTGGTGTAAATGGCCTTTCAGCACTTCTAAGAAGGCTCCACTCCCATTTGCACCACTCAAGTGACCCTAAAAACACAAACAAACCTCCAAGTAGCCTCAACGACTTTCTAATAAGAATGCAAATGACCAGCTGTCTGCAAGGAACATAAATCCTTCCATTCCCCACCCCACAGTCAGAGCTGAAGAAGCTTCTTGGGTGAGAAGCGAAATGTCTTGAAAGAAAAACAATAAAGTCCAGTTGCTTCATGAAGAAAAGAACACCGTTGGGTCATTCTTGGCTTAGCAAAGACGAAAAGAACTCTTACCAGGTTCTGGAGCATCTGGTTGCAATGCAGGGAAATCGTTGTCAAAGACGAACGTGCTCTCGTAGTTAGGATTTACCTACATGAGACAAATAGAGAGAGATTATTAAGGTATTAATTATATTAACGAACTGTTGCATTCCAAGATTTTTCCTCCTTTTTGGATATGATCAAGGTCTCCCAGGTAGTTCTCGACATACAACCTTTCATGTAGCAACTGTTACTTACAATGGCGCTGAAAAAAATGACCAGTTTTCACCCAATCACTGCAGCAACCCTGGGTTCAGACGCATGGCAGCTGACTCATATTATGACGGTTTACAATGTCCCGGGGTCACGTGATCCCCTTTTGTGACCTTCTGACAAGCAAACTCTTATTTTTTTTTCTTTTTACGTTGTTAGAATTTTTTTATTAGCTTATCGAAGTACAAAATGCAAAGGAAAAACAGTAGTGGAAAACTAAGAAAAGGGGGAGGGAAAATAAATGAGAGATAGTGTAATGATTGCTCAATCCCTCCAAGACAGAGTGGCTGTGGATGCCGGCATCCCGGTACAGTCAGCTGAGTCCTCGGCTGACTGTTGGGGGCGAGTCATTGGCCCCGATGGAAGGGGTGCGCAACTTGGGCGTCCTCCTGGATGCACGGCTGTCTTTTGAAGATCATTTGACGGCCGTCTCCAGGAGAGTTTTTTACCAGGTTCGCCTGGTGCGCCAGTTGCGCCCCTTTCTAGACCGGGATGCCCTATGCACGGTCACTCACGCCCTCGTGACGTCTCGCCTGGATTACTGCAATGCTCTCTACATGGGGCTCCCCTTGAAGGGCATCCGGAGACTGCAGTTAGTTCAGAATGCGGCTGCTGGGTGATAGAGGAGCCCTCGGGCTCCCGTGACACCTATCCTGCGCAGACTGCACTGGCTACCTGTGGCCTTGCGGGTGCGCTTCAAGGTGTTGGTAACCACCTTTAAAGCGCTCCATGGGATAGGGCCGGGTTATCTACAGGACCGCCTACTCCTACCAAATACCTCTCACCGACCCGTGCGCTCTCACAGAGAGGGACTCCTCAGGGTGCCGTCAGCTAGGCAGTGTCGTCTGGCGACGCCCAGGGGAAGGGCCTTCTCTGTGGGGGCTCCCACCCTCTGGAACGAACTCCCCCCAGGACTCCGTCAACTTCCGGACCTCCGAACCTTCCGTCGCGAGCTCAAGACGCATTTATTCATCTGTGCAGGACTGGCTTAGATTTTAAATTCGTAGATTTTAAATTTATAGGGGTTTTAAATTTGGTTTTAAGATTGATATTTATATTTTTAATATTTGGCATTAGAATAAGTTTTTTAATAGTTATTTTAATTGTATATACATGTTTTATGTGCCTGTGAACCGCCCTGAGTCCTTCGGGAGATAGGGCGGTATATAAATTTGAATAAATAAATAAATAAATAAATAAATAAATAAAGGGAAAAAAGGAAAGAAAAAAGCACCGACTTCCGACTCTCTTTAGCACAACTTTTTGCTTTTACACAACCGTATATACAAGCCATTTCTATAACAATAAGCCTGTCTAGTTTACAAAAACAAAAATCAAAGTTTCATTATTATTATTTTTATTGGCAAGCTCAAAATCCGGAAGCAATTTCAGAACAGGAACAAGGTCAGATATATTCTCTTCTTCGGATAAAAGAATCAATTTAAGCAGAGTAAAATCAAACACAAATCTGGGAAGCCAGATTCACTTAACAACCGTTTTCCTAACTTCACCTCTGCAGTGATTCACTTAACAACGATGGCCAGAAAGGTCGTCAAATTGGGGGCAAAACTCATTTAACAACTATCTTGTTTAGCAAGTGAAATTTTGGGCTCAAATGTTAAGCCAAGGACTGCCTATATTTTCCTTCTGCTGGAAAAAAATCTCTTAGGACACAAGAGAAGCAACATATTGACATCCGGGGAGGCCAGCATGAGATATAGAAAAGAGCTACACTGACTGCAAAATCCAAGGTGAAGCCCTGTTTATTTTAGATTTGAGAGAATCTCTTGTTCCCAGCTGGAAGTTATCCAAAGAATAGCTCAGAGAATGTGGTGGAGCCGAGAATGATGGGGGGAGGAGGAGGAGGAGGAGGAGGAGGAGGAGGAGGAGGAGGAGGAGGAGGAGGAGGAGGAGGAGGAGGAGGAGGAGGAAGAGGAGGAAGGATTATTCTTTATTGGCCAAGCCTGATTGGACACACAAGGAATTTGTCTTTGGTGCATAAGCTCTCAGTGTACATAAAGAAAAAAATGAAATATATTCATCAAGAATCATAAGATACAACACTGAGTGATAGTCATAGGATACTAATAAGCAATCAAATCATACTAGGAAACTAAATAAAACAATACAAATTGTAAAGATACAAGCAACATGGTTATAGTCATAAGTAAGAGGAGATAGGTACCAGGAAGGATGAGAAGAATAATAGTCTTAGTCAATAGTTTGACAGTGTTGAGGGAATTGTTTGTTTAGCAGAGTGATGGCCCTCGGGAAGAAACTGTTCTTGTGTCTAGTTGTTCTGGTGTGAAGTGCTTTATAGAGTCGTTTTGAGGCTAGGAGTTGAAACAGTTTATGTCCTGGATGTGAGGGATCTGTAAATATTTTCACAGCCCTCTTTTTGACGTGCTGTATACAAGTCAAAAATATACATGGAGAATATACAGAAATCATTCTGAGAAACTTCTTTTGGTTCCCGGCTGTCTTGCCCGACTGAATTCTGGATTTCTACAGTCTTCAGGTCAGGCCAAAATTGCTCAGCTGATACTTCTCAGCTTCAATGAGATAACTTCTCTCTCTTGTTCCGACCCCTTCTCAAGAAAGTACCTCCGTGCATGTCAGAATCATCATCATATAGATGTGGTTTGGGTGGGCTGGCCTAGAAATCAGGAGGCTGTGAGTTCTAGTTCTGCTATAGGCACTAAAGACGCTGGGTGACTTTGGACCAATCCTTCCCTTCCAATCCAACCCACCTCACAGGGTGGTGGCTGTGGGACAGATTATTGAACTATGGGGCTGAACAAGGTCTCCTCCAGTTTTATAATTCGATATGTTCACCACCTCCAGTTCCTTATCAAATAATAAACACGGGATAAAAATCTACCTAATAGATCAAATACAAGCTCCAAAATCCTTCAGTGAGCTACTCAGGTGGGAGGATTAGATCCTCCCAGGAAGGAAGCCCCAGAAGGAGAAAGGGGCAAATAAACTCTGGGCACAAAACTAAGGAGGGAGCAGAGACCTGGACCTCACGGCCCAGCTCTGCCCCCTCTTCCCCAGGCTGCCCACCTTGCCGTTCGCCCGCGTGGCCCCAGGACACAAAGGGTTGGCTGGGTCGTGGCGTGGGGGGTCCTCCTCGGGGGGCTTCTCCACCTGCCCTTGCCAGGGGCGCCGCATGCGGTGGGCAGAGACCAGCACCCAGTCCTCCCGCAGGGGGTTGTAGCGCAGGTGTTGGTGCTCTGGGGAAGAGATGCGGATGGTGAGGCTGGAAGGGGTCCCACAAGGTGATCAAGGGCCCTGCCTGGGAGGGGGGAAGTGCCCCTCTCCAGCAACAGGTTCCACCCACCCAGAATACCCTGCCCCCAGTAAGAACCTCTGGGATAGGCCATCCCCCCAACAATAAGCACCACCCCTCTGGGCTAGCCCCGCCTCCACAGAAATAAGCCCCGCCCCTCCACCCAAGCAAGACCCCCTTCCCATAGGAATACCTTGCCCACAGGAAGACCCCACTCCACTGGGCCAGGCTCAGCAACAGGCCCCGCCCCTCCAGGATAGCCCCTCCTCCCAAGCAACAGGCCCCTCCCCTCCAGGATAGCCCCTCCTCCCAAGCAACAGGCCCTGCCCCTGCAGGATAGCCCTGCACCCAGTAAGGTCCCACCCGTCTGGGCTAGCCCCGCCTCTCCAGCAATAGGTCCCGCCCCTCCAGGATAGCCCCTCCTCTCCAGCAACAGGCCCCGCCCCTCCAGGATAGCCCCTCCTCTCCAGCAACAGGCCCTGCCCCTCCAGGATAGCCCCTCCTCCCAAGCAACAGGCCCCGCCCCTGCAGGATAGCCCTGCACCCAGTAAGGCCCCACCCATCTGGGCTAGCCCCGCCTCTCCAGCAATAGGCTCCGCCCCTCCAGGATAGCACCTCCTCCTCTCAGCAACGGGGCCCGTCCTTTGAAAAACCAGATCCACTCGCTCCGCCCTCCCCACCAGAAAGCCCCGCCCCTCCCGGACAGGCACCGCCTCTCTCCTATCCAAGATAGCGGGGTCTCGCTAGGAAGAGACCACGCCCCTTCCTCGGTCTCCTCCCCCTCCTGCTCCTCCACCTATCAACAGGCTCCCCTTTCATGGGAAGCCCCTCCCTCGCCTGCTCGCTTTAGAAAGAGCCCCCCCTGGAGGGAGGGGCGGCGTTGGTACCGCTGGGCTGGAACTTGGCAGCCGTCTCCATGCCTTCCACTTTCCTGCGATCACGTGACCGGCGCCACGTGACCTTGAGGGAGGCGGAAGTCTATGGAGGAAACGCGGTGTCGCCGCCTCGCGCACGATTGGCGGCCCTAGCGCGTGAAGGGGGCGGAGCCGATAGCCCCCGCGCTCATTGGCTCCGTCGGGGGACGTCAGGGCGGCGATTGGCCGGGGCTTCCAGCGCGCGCGGCGTGTCCTTGGCCGCCTACCCACCCCCACGCCTGAGGCGCGCGGCCTTCTCTCGCGTCCCCTCAGCGGCGGTTTCGGCGGGAAGAGGCGAGAGCGGCGGGAGGATGCGTTGGCTCCCCGGGCCGGGCTCCGGCTGGGCCGGTCGGGGCCTGCGGTTGGGACTGGTGGTGGCGACGGCGGCGCTGCTGATCCAGGCGCTGCGCGGCTGGGCCTCCTCGCGGCGCTTCGAGTTCGAGCCTGAGGAGATCGCGCGCCTGGCCAAGCACCACGCCGGTCAGTGCGGGAAGCGGGGCGGAGACTCCAGCGACCATGGTGCTCCGCGTAGCCCTGGGGAGGGGGTGCGGGCGAACTCCAATGCCCATGGTGCTCAGCGAGGCTCGGAGGAGGGGGTGCAGGTGGACTCCAGCTCCCATGGTGCTCTGCAGAGCCCTGGGGAGGGGATGTGGGCGAACTCCAATGCCCATGGTGCTCAGCGAGGCTCGGAGGAAGGGGTGCAGGTGGGCTCCAGCTCCCATGGTGCTCCGCGTAGCCCTGGGGAGGGGGTGCGGGCGAACTCCAATGCCCATGGTGCTCAGCGAGGCTCGGAGGAGGGGGTGCAGGTGGACTCCAGCTCCCATGGTGCTCTGCAGAGCCCTGGGGAGGGGATGTGGGCGAACTCCAATGCCCATGGTGCTCAGCGAGGCTCGGAGGAGGGGGTGCAGGTGGACTCCAGCTCCCATGGTGCTCTGCAGAGCCCTGGGGAGGGGGTGCAGGCGAACTCCAATGCCCATGGTGCTCAGCGAGGTTCGGAGGAAGGGGTGCAGGTGGACTCCAGCTCCCATGGTGCTTCGCAGAGCCCTGGGGAGGGGGTGCGGGCGAACTCCAATGCCCATGGTGCTCAGCGAGGCTCGAGGAGGGGTGCAGGTGGACTCAGCTCCCATGGTGCTCAGTGCCCTGGGGAGGGGATGTGGGTGAACTCCAATGCCCATGGTGCTCAGCGAGGCTCGGAGGAGGGGGTGCAGGTGGACTCCAGCTCCCATGGTGCTTCGCAGAGCCCTGGGGAGGGGATGTGGGTGAACTCCAATGCCCATGGTGCTCAGCGAGGCTCGGAGGAGGGGGTGCAGGTGGACTCCAGCTCCCATGGTGCTTCGCAGAGCCCTGGGGAGGGGATGTGGGTGAACTCCAATGCGCATGGTGCTCAGCGAGGCTCGGAGGAAGGGGTGCAGGTGGACTCCAGCTCCCATGGTGCTTCGCAGAGCCCTGGGGAGGGGATGCGGGTGAACTCCAATGCCCATGGTGCTCAGCGAGGCTCGGAGGAGGGGGTGCAGGTGGACTCCAGCTCCCATGGTGCTTCGCAGAGCCCTGGGGAGGGGATGTGGGTGAACTCCAATGCCCATGGTGCTCAGCGAGGCTCGGAGGAGGGGTGCAGGTGGACTCCAGCTCCCATGGTGCTCTGCAGAGCCCTGGGAGGGGTGCAGGCGAACTCAATGCCCATGGTGCTCAGCGAGGTTCGGAGGAAGGGGTGCAGGTGGACTCCAGCTCCATGGTGCTTCAGAGCCCTGGGGAGGGGTGTGGGCGAACTCCAATGCCCATGGTGCTCAGCGAGGCTCGAGGAGGGGTGCAGGTGGACTCAGCTCCCATGGTGCTCAGAGCCCTGGGGAGGGGATGTGGGTGAACTCCAATGCCCATGGTGCTCAGCGAGGCTCGGAGGAGGGGGTGCAGGTGGACTCCAGCTCCCATGGTGCTTCGCAGAGCCCTGGGGAGGGGGTGCGGGCGAACTCCAATGCCCATGGTGCTCAGCGAGGCTCGGAGGAGGGGGTGCAGGTGGACTCCAGCTCCCATGGTGCTTCGCAGAGCCCTGGGGAGGGGATGTGGGTGAACTCCAATGCGCATGGTGCTCAGCGAGGCTCGGAGGAAGGGGTGCAGGTGGACTCCAGCTCCCATGGTGCTTCGCAGAGCCCTGGGGAGGGGATGCGGGTGAACTCCAATGCCCATGGTGCTCAGCGAGGCTCGGAGGAGGGGGTGCAGGTGGACTCCAGCTCCCATGGTGCTCTGCAGAGCCCTGGGGAGGGGATGTGGGTGAACTCCAATGCCCATGGTGCTCAGCGAGGCTCGGAGGAGGGGGTGCAGGTGGACTCCAGCTCCCATGGTGCTTCGCAGAGCCCTGGGGAGGGGGTGCGGGCGAACTCCAATGCCCATGGTGCTCAGCGAGGTTCGGAGGAAGGGGTGCAGGTGGACTCCAGCTCCCATGGTGCTTCGCAGAGCCCTGGGGAGGGGGTGCGGGCGAACTCCAATGCCCATGGTGCTCAGCGAGGCTCGGAGGAGGGGGTGCAGGTGGACTCCAGCTCCCATGGTGCTCCGTGTAGCCCTGGGGAGGGGGTGCGGGCGAACTCCAATGCCCATGGTGCTCAGCGAGGCTCGGAGGAGGGGGTGCAGGTGGACTCCAGCTCCCATGGTGCTTCGCAGAGCCCTGGGGAGGGGATGTGGGTGAACTCCAATGCCCATGGTGCTCAGCGAGGCTCGGAGGAGGGGGTGCAGGTGGACTCCAGCTCCCATGGTGCTCTGCAGAGCCCTGGGGAGAGGGTGCGGGCGAACTCCAATGCCCATGGTGCTCAGCGAGGCTCGGAGGAGGGGGTGCAGGTGGACTCCAGCTCCCATGGTGCTCCGTGTAGCCCTGGGGAGGGGATGTGGGTGAACTCCAATGCCCATGGTGCTCAGCGAGGTTCAGAGGAGGGGGGGGTGTGGACTCCAGCTCCCATGGTGCTTGTCCCAGCTCAAGCAGCTCTCCTTCCCCCCCCCCCCCCCCGCAGGCCTGGACCACGAGCTGGCCTTCGCCAAGATCATCGTGGAGCTGCGGCGGAGGCACCCGGGCCACGTGCTGCCGGACGAGGACCTGCGCTGGGTGTTCGTCAACGCCGGCGGCTGGATGGGCTCCATGTGCCTCCTGCACGCCTCCCTCTCGGAGTACGTGCTGCTCTTCGGCACCGCCGTCGACACCGGTGGCCACTCAGGTGAGCCCCCTCGCTTCCAGGCCAGCCAGAACCCCAAGATCGGTTGCTTAGGGTTTGCTTGCCGGTATAATACACCGAGTCCTCCACTTACAACGCTTAATGACCGTTCAAAATTACAGAGTAGAACAGAACAGAGCTGGAAGGGACCTTTAAAGTCTTCTAGTCCAGCCCCCTGCTCAAGCAGGAGTACCATTTCAGACAAGCGGGTGTCCAGTCTTTTCTTAGAAGCCACCAGTACACTGCAAAAAATAATTTTTCACACTTAACGGCCGTTGTAAGCATCCCCAGGGTCACGTGATCAAAATTCAGATGCCTGGCAACTGACTCATATTTATGATGGTTGCAACGTCCCAGGGTCACGTGACCCCCCTTTGCGACCTTCTGACAAGTCAAAATCAGTGGGGTAGCCCGGTTCGCTTAACAACAGTTTGATTACCTTAACAACTATAGTGATTCATTTAACAAACGTGGCCAGAAGCATCATAAAATGAAGCAAATTCGCTTAATAAATGTTTCACTAGGCAACAGAAATTTTGGACTCAACAGTGGTCATAAGTGGAGGACTACCTGTAATAGTTTGTTATTAACGTATGTTGCTAAAGTACATGTGAGAAGCACGAGTCCCACCCACCTTGTTTTGCATTAGTTGTGTATTAAGATCGATAAGATCAAAAAGGGGGGGGGGGTGACTGGGCAGGCCCGACTAATTGTATATAACTGTACATTGGATAAATTATTTGATATGATTGTAAAAATAAAACTTTAAAAAAAAAAAAAAGATAGTAAATAGATACTATTTTTACAAATAACGAACATCTAAATCCTATTTCCTCCCTATTTTTCCCACAACAACTCTTGAGGTGGACTGAGCTATGAGAATGACTGGCCCAAGGTCATCCAATTGGCTTTCATGCCCAAGGCAGGATTTGAACTCCCGGTCTCCTGGTTTCTAGCCTGATGTCTTTACAACTAGACCAAACTGGTCTAGTATACAGGATACAGAAAGCCATCCTAGCTAGGACAAAGCCTGTTTGCCCATCAGTGCCCTTAAAACATTAAGCTGTGTCGTTGACACTATGTCATTTTTGAACTGGTTGTCCTCTCTATAAAATTAAATAGGAACAGCTAGAACTTGGAAGCTAGCCTGCTCAGTAGACCAAGACCGTCGGCCAACTGCAAAATGCAATTTCCCTTTCTGGAAAGCAAGCTCCCTTGGGTTGCACCCCACAAATGCTTCCAGTGCTTATTTATAATTCTTGCCTCTAGACCGGCTTGGCTTTTTGGGCAGCTGCTGCACATGGCTGGCTCATATTTAAGTGGTGGTCCACTAGAACTCAAAGATCCCTCTCACAGTTACTACTATTGAATGAGGTACCACATACACTGTACCTGTGTGTTTTGTTTTTCTTGCCTAAATGAAGAACTTTCCTTTTATTCACCCTTGAATTTCATTTTGTTGGATAGTGCCCAATATTCAAGTCTGTCAAGATCCTTCTATATCTTGAGCCTGTCTTCTTCTGGAGCGTTGGCTATTCCTGCCAGCTTGGTGTCATCTGCAAATTTGATGAGTTCCCCATCTATCCCCTCATCCAAGTCATTGATGAAGATGTCAAAGAGTCCTGGGCCTAAAACAGAGCCTTGGGGTACTCCACTGCATACTTCCCTCCATGTGGATGTAGTTCTGTTGCTGTCTGACGCACATTTTTTAGTAAATTGTGGTCTACTTTGCCAGGTTGCTCTTCTAATTTCTATTGCATTGTTTTTCAACCTTGGTAACATTTTAAATGAATTGACCTTTGCATCTTAAAAGTTCACAAGATTGAAAAACACTGGCTTGTACAGTGTTAGGGCGGGCAGTGACTGCAAGATAAAAAGGCAGAAACTGTTAGAAACTCTTCTTGGCCACCTTGTCTGTACCTGGGATGAGCATCTGGATGTTCTTTCTCCCCACGGCAGGTCGCTATTTGGCTGACATTTACGACACGGTCATCTCGGGGACCTTCCGGCAATGGAAAGAAGGAACGACTAAAAGTGAGATTTATTACCCAGGTGAGTTGCAGATTCCTTACTTGGAGGCTGGCATGAGAACGGGAACCTCATACTGAGATTCCAACTGCTGCCTGTTTGCCTCCTGCAGGAGACACCGTTGTCCACAGTTCCGGAGAGGCCACCTCCGTGCAGTGGAGCGCCGGCACGTGGATGGTCGAGTATGGCCGAGGCTTCATCCCCTCCACCCTGACCTTTGCCCTCGCTGACACGATCTTCAGCACTCAGGACTTTCTCACCCTCTTCTACACCCTCCGGGTTTATGCCAAGGCCCTGGTCTTGGAAGCTAACACGTACTTCAGCAGCACGAGTCAGTGAGTCTGGCCCCCCATTCCCAGCCAATGAAAGGGTTGCCCTCTTCCCTGCCTTCCTGTCTCGTGTGCTAGCGAACCTCGTGCAGCTCCCGGGCTTGCACAGTTGGGTGCATTGCACATGTGCCAGGAAGCAGAGGTGGCTCCACGTCCTTCTCAGTTGCCCATCCATGGATACCCGAATGTCCAGCTGTTCACAAGTTGATGATTTGGTCTCTTGTGGAGCCGCGCAGAGAAAGAAAAAAAGAAAGTCCCGGGTGCTTTATGGAAGGAGTGGTGCCCACGGGCAGTGGCATCGGTGCACAGTTGACCCAAATAATGCCATTTGCATGGTGGCCTGTATCTGGTCATGGTGGCATTTGCCAGGCGCCTTTGGAAAGAGACATTGCATCCTCCTTGCATGCTTTGAGTAGAGATGCCTCCTATAACATTGTCGCCAAGCTCCGTTGGGCCTTCTCTGCTTTGTTCCAAACGGGCCTCTTCATCCCCACAAATTTGATAGGCAGCTGAGAAATGATAGCAGAACTTTTTGGATTGAGCCCTTAAGCGTATACATTTGCACTACTGTTTTAAGGCAGACAAATACTTCCGGGCACTTCCTTTTCCTTCCTTCCCCACTTCAATTTCTAGATGGAAAACGGGTAATTTGGCTGAGCAATATCTGCATTCACAGGTTGGAAAACACCCATGCAGACTGGTGTTTTGGCTGGGCTTCTGGAAAGTTCTTTCCGGCAGACTCGCGTTGTTCCCCTGGGATCTCTGCGTATGGATCTCTCACAACTCTTATCTTGCTCCTTACCTGGATAAATAGTTTGGAGTTTTCCTTGGGTCTATCGTGAACCTTTTTCTCTCACCACAAATCAGCCAACTGTGCTCCTTTATGGACAATTAATTCATCCTTCCTTACATGCTCGCAGGACCCAATTTCAGCTGATTTCTTCGTCTGTTTTATGTCTTCCAAATGATTTCAAAGAAGACTGGGAAGGGAGATATATTTTCCCATTCCTATCATATTCTCCTCCTCCATTCTGGAGATAGAAAAAAACCAACTCACAATGAGTTGGTGATTATTGTCCACACGTACCTCATGCATTTCAGACTAGATGTTTTTGGAGCTAAATCTAGCCTCTTCAAATTAGTAGGCTGGGTCGGTTAGCTCCCTTGTGGAATTTGCACGTTTCTATCCACCACCACCCCTCTTCTCCGTCCATGGCCCAGTGAAACACCTCATACAAAACAGCTTGTTGGTTTTGAAGAGATGCTATTATAGTTAAGCAGTAGCTGCTGTGTAGTAGGACAATTAGCATTTTAGCTGCCTTTCGTGACTGGTTCTTCCTGTATGTCTTAATGCCTGGAGCGCCAATAACCAAAATGTCTTTTGCAGCCCTCCTTTTCTTCCAAAAAAAAAAAAAAGATTGTAAACATTCTCAAGATCTCATCCAGTTTGGTTCTGTCATAATGCAGAACCGCCATCCGTCACCCGAACTATGCGCCTTATTCTCTTGAGCTATGCACGTGTGTGTGTGCGTGTGTATTTATATATATATATAGATATATATATACCTCCTGTTGTTGATGTTATCTGGCTGAGAACCAGGTGTTCATGGAGTTTAAGTGGAAGAACGGGGGCCGGGGATCCAGCGTGGCTGAACCTGCTTGACTCAAAAATGGACCTTCTAGAGTTGCAGAAATGGCCAAACCCTGAATGTTCAGTTCTTTGACTTGAAATTCAAGCAATGGGACCAACCCCAGGGTTGTTGATTTTCTAGAGCAGGGGTCTTCAAATTTGGTAGCTATGCTGGCTGGAGAATTCTGGGAGTTGAAGTCCACAAGTCTTAAAGCTGTCAAGTTTGGGGACCCCTGCTCTAGACCAAACCAAGGCACCTCTTCTTCCTTCTGTTAGAATATTCCAAAATTGCAAACATCAAAAAAGGGGCATCACTACTTAACAATGAAGTTTCTTTTCTTCGTACGCAGTATTATTAACCAGAAGGTCCTGTTCCCTGTAGCATGGAAACTAAGCTTGTGGTATTGGTCGTCAGTTCTGGACTGTTCCTGGTTCCAGAATCCTCATCCTGAACGCTTCAGTCTTCTGAAAGAGTCCTCCGTCTTCCCCAGGACGCTCTTGAGATTGCTAGATTGTCAAAACTTTTGCTCCATGTTAGCCCAGACTGCTTCCAGTCTGGATCCTTCCTTTCTCCTCAGCTTAGTTTTGCCTACATGAAAGAGCTAGATGGAAAGGGAGCCTCATCCCTTCTTGTGTGTTTTTGAAAATCTTCCCCCCCCCCCCCACAATTCATCATTTGGTTTCTCTTCCCCCCCCCCCACCCAAGGTGGGCAGAAGTTGATACGTAGAAAGTGCAAGTAGATGACAATAATGGTTTGTCCTGGCCGTCCCCAGTGTAGTTGGGGAGAGGGTCTCTGATCCCTCCTTGCAACAGCCCTGGGAAGCCTCTTTGGCCCAGTAGCCACATTTGATGACAAGTTGCCTCTACCAATGAGAGAGCCCAAACGCTTCCCTCCCTCCCCTCCCCCCCCCATAAGGGCATCCTTGGCCTTTACAAATATCTGCTTTTTTTTTTCTCCCTGGGAATTGAATATTAGTCTTAGGCACACATTTCCCCACCCCTTTCCTCCCACACTGAGCTCAAGCCTTCCTTTGTTCAGGTCAGATCAAAGGCAGTGACGCATTGCAGAAAGTTTGCCCGGCACCGAGGTCTCCCTCCGCGCCTCTCCTTCTGCTGGTCACTCTCTCTGAAACCGTCCTTCAGTGAGGCTGGCAGCTAGCTGGCATGGACAGTCCAGAATTTGCAGTCCGTTGGAACCATCGGTCAAATATATAAGCATGTCTCCGGTTTCTGTTTCTCGGTTACTGCAAACGTATCATGTCTGATGTTCACGAACCAAGTGTTTGAGAATCCGTGCGGGTGTGTGATTGTTATACTTTGACTAAAAAAAACAAAAAACAACCAATACAATGGACTGTGATTAAACCTGGCGCTTTCTGTGTGTCTGTTTTTCTTTGTCGCTGGGCAGGATTGCAAAAATAGGCCTTTACGAACGACACCCTTGTACACATTGGTTCTGTGTGAATTCCCTGCAGGGTTGGGCAGACTGGGGAGATTCAGGCACATTTGGCCCAGATTGTATATGCACAGGTAGTCCTTGACTTACAGCAGTTGTTTTAGTGACCGTTCGACGTGACATTGACACTAAAAATAGTGATTTATGACTGCTTTTCAGATGGCCGGTGCAGCATCCTCCATTGTCACATGATCAAAATTAGACACTTGACAATTGACTCCCTATTTATGACATTTCAAATGCTCCCGGTTCGGACTGGATCGGCCGATCCGGTAGCAATGACAGCGGGTGGTTCGGAGAGCCAGTAGCAAAAATCCCTGCCCCCCCCCGCCCATGCCCACCCAGTCACCCGCTTGCCTGCTTGCTTCTTTTAAAAAATGCTTTTAAAAGGTAAAAAAAAAAGAGGGTCTGATGATCACAGCTGAGCCATGCAATCCTCGGAGCCTTTTTTTTTTTTTTTTTTTTACTTTTAAAAGCATTTTATTTGGCCGAATAGGTTGTAAAAAAAATGCTTTTAAAAGTAAAAAAAAAAAAAGATTGTGTGCCACAGCTGATCACACACACCGTGCGCTGTTCTACTTACTCCATTCCTCCTTTTGGTGTGCACCTGCACCTCACGTGCGTACTGCACATGCACATGTGTTCGGCACATAGCGCGCATGCGCAGCCAGTGAACCGGTTCAGATGTCACCCTTGTCCTGGGGTCACGTGATCACCTTTGGCGACCTGACAAAGTCAAGGGGGAAGCTGGATTCACATAACAACCGTGTTGCTAGCTTAAGAGCTGCAGCGATTCACTTAACAACATTGGCAAGAAAGGTGATCAAATAGGGCAAGACTCACTTAACTGTCTCGCTTAGCAACGGAAATCAGTTGTCGGTGAAGGACTAGCTTTATCGATATAATTTCCATCATTTGGACTCCTGCAGAAGCAAATGTCCACCTTTGAACTCTCGGCAGCAGAGACTTCGTGCGCTGCTTCATTGGTAACCCTCTGGAGGTGGAGGGGGGTTCACACCCAGTTGACAGTGAAGGCATTCACACAACCCAACAAATGGAAACGCATTTTTCCCATCATGCTCTTCGGCCTTTGCGTTTGAGGGAATTCTGCCTGGGAAGACTCAGCCTACAGGAAGTCCTCGACCGCAATTGAGGCCAAAGTTTCTGTTGCTAAGCAGAGACAGCTGTCAAGGTGAGCTTTGCCCCATTTTAATAATAATAATAATAATAATAATAATGTTTTAATTTGTATACCGCCCTTCTCCCGAAGAACTCAGGGTGGTGAACAGGCAGATATTTTTATTTATTTATTTTATTTATTTTGTCACAACAGTATATATAAGCATAAGCATGAAAATAACTATAATATACAAGC
Organism: Ahaetulla prasina; assembly: GCF_028640845.1. Lineage (NCBI taxonomy): Eukaryota > Metazoa > Chordata > Lepidosauria > Squamata > Colubridae > Ahaetulla > Ahaetulla prasina. Next base: position 302,150,453 of record NC_080540.1, on the reverse strand, counting down.
ATATAAATGAGCATAAGTATGTAATATTAATTTGATATAATGAAAGGGAACATTAGGACAGGAACGGTAGGCACGCTTGTGCTCTTACGCACGCCCCTTACGGACCTCTTAGGAATGGGGTGAGGTCAATGGTAGATAGTTTTTGGTTAAAGCTTTGGGGATTTTGGGAAGAGACCACAGAGTCTGGTAGTGTGTTCCAAGCATTAACAACTCTGTTACAGAAGTCATATTTTCTGCAATCAAGATTGAAGCGTTTTAACATTTAAGTTTAAATCTATTGTTTGCTCTTGTATTGTTGTGATTGAAGCTGAAGTAATCCTCAACAGGAAAGACATTGCAATAGATGATTCTATGAGTTAAACACAGGTCCTGTCGGAGGCGGCTGAGTTCTAAGTTTTCTAAACCCAGGATTTCAAGTCTGGTGGCATAAGGTATTTTGTTGTTTTCAGAGGAGTGGAGAACTCTTCTTGTAAAATATTTCTGGACACGTTCATTTGCATTGATGTCTGAAATGTGATATGGGTTCCAGACAGGCGAGCTGTATTCAAGAATTGGTCTAGCAAATGTTTTACGACTTCTCGCCACCATTAAGTGAATTACTGCAATTCATTAACTTAGTCACACGGTTATTAAGTGAATCTGGCTTTCCCCATTGACTTTGCTTGTTCAGAAGGTCGCAAAAGGGGATCACAGGACTCCAGGGCACTGCAATTGTCGTAAATGTGAGTCAGATCGGTGACTGAATTTTGATCACGTGACCCTGGGGATGCTCATAAGTGTGAAAAACAATCGTAAGTCCTTTTTCATGCCGTTGTAACTTCGGTCACTAAATGAATGGCTGTAAGTCAAGGACTGCCCTGTGTTGAGTCCTTACCGATTTCTCGAAATGCCATTTCCACTTTTTCATTCACTTCCTTAAAACCCAGGAGGTTCGGCGCCAATCTGGTTCCAGGAAGTATGTTTCCCCCCCCCCCCCGTTCTGAGACAGACGTGTTGCTTTTTCACCACACGTGAAATGGTAACGGCACCAAGGACCCCACCAGCGTGAAGAGGTTCCACAGCCCCTCCTCTGGCCGGCCTTTGCGTGGAAGTTCATTCTTACATTCTCAAAAAAGAGACGGCTCAAAGAAGACACGGATGGAAACTATCCTCTGCCCTAAAGAGAACCGGTTGGCCAGTTAGGCACAGCCGCTGGGAGTGGGGGGGAAGCTGGAGCAAACGGCGTGTGCATCGTTCTAAACAAAGCTTGTATTTCATACACACGACAGTTGCTGGAATTGTTTAACGGGGTTTCTGAGCTTTTCGAGAATAAATCTTGCTACCCTGCTCATTTAGTTGTCTCCAGTCTAACCCGGCAGGAAAAGCTTTTCTGCCCTTTCGTTAATCCATTGTTCACCATGAGTTGGTTTTCTTCAGAAACGGCGGTAAGTAAACCCGGGTTTCCAGTAAGAATATCAATCACATTCACATGACCCTGGGGTGCTACAAATGGCCATTATTTATTTATTTATTTATTCATATTTTTATACCGCCCTTCTCCGAAGACTCAGGGCGGTGTACAGCCAATAAAACGACAGAAATCCTAAACAAATTAAAATACTATAACCAATTTAAAAATCTGATTCGACCGCTGTATACTTAAAATATTAGCTAAAATTTTATCAAAAACTAAAACCCTATTAAAACCCATTAAAAAACCCCCATACTAAAATCAATCAGGCCAGCCCCGCTTGGTGAAAAAAGGAAGTCTTGAGCTCCCATTTAAAGGTCCGGAGATCAGGGAGGAGACTGAGTCCCACCGGCAGCTCATTCCACAGAGCCGGGGCCCCCACAGAGAACGCTCTTCCCCTGGGGGCCGCCAGCCGACATTGAGTAGCCGACGGCACCCTAAGAAGACCCTGTGAGCGCGCACTGGACGTACCGGACAATGGGAGGTAACTGTCGGCAGCAGGCGGTCCCGTAAATATCCCGGTCCAATAATAAATACAGGCTAGCCGAGTCTCAAGATTCAGTTGTGCCTGGGGGGGTGGGGGGGTGGACTTTGGAAACTGGGTCATAAGTCCCATTTTGGAGGACTGCTACACCTCTGAATGGTCACTAAGCGACCAGTCATAAGTACGGGACTACCTGCAGCTAAAAATACCGGCTTTCCACCACAAGTTTTCCTCTGCTGCTCTACTGCCGGTTGTTTCCAAAGCCCACCAGGGGGCAGTAGCCACCCACCTTTGCACAAAACGGAGTTTAAGTTGCATTTAGCAGATAAATGGTTGGAAGGGACCATGTACTGTAGGTCATCTAGTCCAACTCCTGCCCTAAGCAGGAGACCCTGCACCAGGGGTCACCGACCTTTCGGACCTCGGAGACCACTAAATCCATAATTTTAAATCCTGCAGACCACTAATAACGCATTTTTTAAAAAGACAAGTAGTATTTAGTGCAGTGGTTCTCAACCTTTATAGTGCTGCGACCCCTTTAATACAATTCCCCACGATGTGGCGACCCCAACCGTAAAATTATTTTCGTTTTGAATTTATCGCGCCTGAAGCCGTTTTGGCTAGCGATCTGAACTGCTTGCGATTGCCTTGAGGACGGAGGCATTAAAGCGGAGACTCCTCCCCTATTAAGTTTATCGCGCCTGAAGCCAGATTAAGCTAGCGATTGGGAGTGATTGCGGCTGGCTTGAGAGGGAGACATCAGAGCAAAGATTTCTCTCTTTTTTAATTCATCGCGCCTGAAGCCGAATTCTGCTAGCGATTTGAAGAGCCTGCAGCTGGGTTGTGAAGTCAACCATTGGAACGCGATTCTTCGACTCGCAAGTATACTTCCCATATTTCCGATGGTCTTAGGCGACCCCTGGCAAATCGTCATTTGATCCCCAAAGGGGTCGTGACCCACAGGTTGAGAACCGCTGATTTAGTGCAATATAAAAAATGCAAATATTTTTTCTGCAGACCACCAACATTTTCTGACGGACCACCCGTTGGTGACCGCTGCCTTACACCATTCCAGACAAATGGCAGTCAGTCTCTTCTTGAAAGCCTCCAGTGATGGAAGCTCCCACAACTTCCGAAGGCAGCTTCTGATCCGTGGGTTGATTGTTCTCACTGTCAGGAAATTTCTCCTTATTTCCAGGTGATCAGTTTCCATCCATTATTCCTTGTCTGGCCTTTGGAAAATAGATTGACCCCTCCCTCCTTCTGTGGGGCAGCCCCTCAAATATTGGGAGACGCTATCCTGTCTCCCCTGGGGTCACGAACAGGCCTCCGAGGGGGAAGCGTCTAGGGGTTTCGCACACGGGTTGACAGCAGCTATGAACATGCAACCATAGCCCCCCGCCCTCTTATGTAGACCACCTGCATAGCATCCATCAAAGAGAAGGTGGACAGCTTGACTTTGTTGACCCTCCTTGAATAAACTCCTGGAAGTTCCTGAACAGCTGAAGTGCTGCCGCTCGGGGGATAGGATCAACAGATCAACTCTTGGCTTGTTTGATTAACATTTACTGAACAAGCCATCATTTAGAGACATGGTGGTGCATGGTTAGAGTGCAATACTGCAGGCTACTTCTGCTGCCTTCCAGCTGCCTGCAATTTGGCGGTTCAAATCTCACCAGGCTCAAGGTTGACTCAACCTTATATCCTTCCAAGGTGGGTAAAATGAGGACCCAGATTTTTGGGGGGCAAGAGGCTGACTCTGTCAACTGCTTAGAGAGGGCTGCGAAGTGATATATACGTCTTCCTTCCCTTCACCTCTAAAAGTTCTCTAACTTTTAAAATAAGAGTTTGGAGAGTTATGGATCCGAGTAGTGTGTGTGGGGGGAGGGAGGAGCATCTGGTTATTTGATCCATTCCATTTAATTCTTTCAATTGAGCCGATTGTCATTAAGATTGGTGGCTTTTTCTAATTAGCAAGGCTTCTATTCATTGGGGCTATAAGCATATTGCGCAATGTTGGAGCGCCTTTCTCTGAGCGTGGATGAGTGGGGGGGTATCTGCTTTCATGCTGAAAAAAGCTGCATTTGCCGGTTGGCGGGTGCCGTGAATGGATTTAATGGAAAGGATACTCTTTATCTGATCGTTTTTTTATCTGCACCATTCTTTCATGAAGGTGTGTAATAAATATTGTTGTTGTCATCCTTTCTTTTTTTCCTGATACCCTATTGACCAGGGTCCATAATCTACTGCCATCACTTTCTCCTCCTCCTTCTCCCTTCCGCTTCTCCTCCTTCTCCTTCTCTCTTTTCTTTCCCTTCTTCTCTTTCTCCTCCCTTTTCTTCTCCTTCTGCTTCGCCTCCTTATCCTTTCTCCTCCTCTCTTCTTTCCCTTCTCTTTCTCTTCTCTTTTCTTCCCCTTCTCCTTCTCTTCCTTCTTCTGTTCCTCTTCCTCCTCCCTTTCCTCTCCCACCTATCCTCCTCTCCTTTCTTCTCTTCCTTCTCCCTTTTCCTTCTCCTCTCCCCTTCATTCTCTCCTCCCTTCTCCTTCTCTTCCTTCCATTCTTCTCTTCCTTGTCCTCCTCCTTCCTTCTACAGGGGGATGACTCAAGTCCATCGCTCGTGAAAAACTGTCTATGGCAGGGGTCTCCAACCTTGGCAATTTTAAGACTTGTGGACTTCAACTCCCAGCAAAACTGGCTGAGGAATTCTGGGAGTTGAAGTCCACAAGTCTTAAAGTTGCCAAGGTTGGAGATCCCTGGTCTATGGCAAAAGGAAGATGTTCACTGATGCAGGCAGGTCCTAGCGGGGTAGACCACTAGATCGAGAGACCCTTGGGCAGAAGATTCCAATGCTCCAATGCACAAATGGGCTCACTTTTCTGTCCAACAACTGGCCTGTAAACCCAAAGGTGCTTTTTTTAAGAGGCAACTGGACTTGAGAGCTCTTCAGAGCTGAAGAAGCTTCTTGGATGGTTTTTCAAAGAAAAACCAAGGAAGTCCAGCTGCCTCCTGAAAAACCACCTTTGGGACAACCATGACCTGGAGGACTGAGAATCTCTACAGACTTTGAGCTATGCAGTTTGAGATGAACGCACTTGGAATGGTGTGGGAGGAGGAATGGATTTCCAGAGGAAAAATTGCAGACTACAGGAACCATTTGCACCACTCAGGTGACCCTGAGGATACAGGCAGACCTCCAAAGGGCTTCATTTGCACCCTCTAAAAGGATGCAAATGACCGGCTGTCTGCAAGGAATATAAATCCTTCCATTCCCCATCACCATCCAGTCAGAGCTGAAGAAGCTTCTCGGATGAGAAGCGAAACGTCTTCAAAGAAAAAACAAGACAGTCCAGTTGCCTCTCAAAAAAGCACCTTTGGGACAACCGTGACTTGGATGACTGAGAATCTCTACAGACATTTTCCAGGAGATAACAAACCCCTTATGGCCTTCTCCACCAAGTAAAACATGGAAGAAGAAATAAAGTTAACATCAATTAATAGAAACGGATTGAATTTGGCAATGGAAAGGAAAAGAACTCTTAACAAATTGGAGAAATTAAAACAGGATATAATTTGTTTACAGGAAGTTCACTATAGACCGATTTCCCTGTTAAATACAGATTATAAAGTGCAAAACTTGTTTTTTGAGCTTTTTGTGGTTGTGTGAGATTCCTTCTTGTTGCAGGGGCGTGTTGTGTCTCGCTCGCTTTCCCCGCAGCCGGGTCCCTCTTATCTCCTGCCGAACGCTGAGGAATGTCCTGGCATGCCTCCAGGCTCCAGCCCTGGCACCATGCCCAGACAGGCCGAGCAAGAAGAAGGGTCTGCCGTGCCTCCAGCCCCCAGCCCTGGCTCCATGCCCAGGCAAACGGAGCAACTAGACCCCTCCCCCTCCTCCACAGCATGTGAGCCTGAGGAGGGTTTATTACCAACAGCTGATTGGAGTGACCCTCGCATCAGAAGACTGGATAGGCGGAGGCAACAGAAGGAAGGGAGGGGCAGGCCTGGATAAGTGCTGAGTCATGGAGCCACACCCCATGGCCTATATAAAGGATCTGCTTTCTGGCATTCTCTGAGTCAGGCAAAGTCTACCTTGGATTGCTGAAGTCACTTCCTGGTCTCCTGTCTGCCTTGAGAACTTTGCTAGGACTTTGGCAGAGCTGCAGAGGCACGCCTGATATGGACTTCCCCAACCCGGCCGTCAGCAGAGGAGTGGGACACGACAGGACCATTTTGGGTGAAGTGCAGCTGCTTTTACATTGTGTGTGAGTCAGTTGTGTTGTGTTGTGTTGTATTGTGTGTGTGTGAAGTGTGAAAGCTGGTTTTTGGTACCTCATTGTTTTGTGTACTTTATTATTTTTATTATTGTTATTGGCCACGCCCACCCAGTCACCTGACCACCAAGCCATACCCACAGAACCAGTAGGAAAAATTCTTAGATTTCACCCCTGTCATATATCATCATATATCATATATTATATATCACATATCATAATAAAAAAATAAAAAACCGAGCTCACTGGCAGACTTAGCCAATCAAAGAATAAAGTTGATTAGCCTTAATCTTGGTTAGGTTTTTTTGAAATCTAGCAGGTTGTGGGACACCATCACACTGGGTCATTCCATAGGTGACCGCTAGCTTTGCTACCCATGATATTGCAAATGTTATCAAGGAGGTTATCAAGGGGACCCTCCATATCCCATTGCTATTATCTTGGGAAGTAAGAGGCCCCTTGGGTCATGACATCAGCTGTCCCCCATGAGATCATAATGCTGTGATATCACAGCCCTGGGACAGAGATATAAAGGCAAAAAGGATGAGAGGGGAGCTGTAATGAGTTGAGGAGAGTGGAGGATAGTTGATTTGATTTTTTTGTTGAGCGGAGCGGAGCAGAACGGAGTGGAGGAGCAAAGAGCAGAAAAAAGTGGAGTGGATGATATAAAAGCAGAAAGAGCAAAGCGGAGTAGAGGAGATACAAGTAGAACAGAGCGGAGTGGAGAAGATAAAAGTGGAGTAAAGCGAAGCGGAGTGGAGGAGATAAGAGCAAAACAAATTGGAGTGGAGGAGATAAAACCAGAGCAGAACAAAGCAGAGCAAAGGAGATAAAAGCGGAGAAAAGTGAAGCAGAGTGGAGGTGATAAAAGCAGAGCAGAGCGAAGTGGAGTAGAGGAGATAAAAGAAAACAGAACAAAGCGGAGTGGAGGAGATAAAAGTGAAGCAAAGTTGAGTGGAGGAGATAAAGGGGCCTCTGGTGGCTCAACAGACTAATAGAATAGAATAGAATAGAATAGAATTTTATTGGCCAAGTGTGATTGGACACACAAGGAATTTGTCTTGGTGCATCTGCTCTCAGTGTACATAAAAGAAAAGATACGTTCATCAAGGTACAACATTTACAACACAATTGATGGTCAATATATCAATATAAATCATAAGGATTGCCAGCAACAAAGTTACAGTCATACAGTCATAAGTGGAAAGAGATGGGTGATGGGAACGATGAGAAGATTAATAATAGTGCAGATTTAGTAAATAGTTTGACAGTGTTGAGGGAATTAATTGTTTAGCAGAGTGATGGCTTTCTGGAAAAAACTGTTCTTGTGCCTAGTTGTTCTGGTGCAGTCTGTTATTAACACAGCTGCTTGCAATTACTGCAGGTTCAAGCCCCACCAGGCCCAAGGTTGACTCAGCCTTCCATCCTTTATAAGGTAGGTAAAATGAGGACCCAGATTGTTGGGGGCAATAAAAGTTGACTTTGTATATAATATACAAATGGATGAAGACTATTGCTTAACACAATGTAAGCCGCCCTAAGTCTTCGGAGAAGGGCGGGATATAAATTCAAATAATAAATAAATAAATAAATAAAGGCAGGCAGAGCTGAGTACAGGAGATAAAATCAGAGAAAAGTGAAGCAGAGCAAAGGACATAAAAGCAGAACAAATCGGAGTGGAGGAGAAAAACTGGAGCAGAAAAAAGCAGAGTAAAGGAGATAAAAGCGGAGCAAAGCAAAGCAGAATGGAGATGATAAAAGTTGAGCAGAGCAAAGCGGAGTGGTGGAGATAAAAGAGCAGAGCGAAGTGGAGTAGAGGAGATAAAAGAGCGAAGTGGAGTGGAGGAGAAAAGAGCAGAGCAGAGGCAAGTAAAGGAGATATAACCGGAGCAGAACAAAGCAGAACAAAGCAGAGTAAAGGAGATAAAACAGAACAAAGCAGAACAAAGCAGAGTAAAGGAGATAAAAGCTGAGCAGAGCAAAGCTGAGTGGAAGAGATAAAACGGAAGCAGAGCAAAACGGACTTGAGGAGAAAAAAGCGGAGCAGAGGTGAATGGAGGAGATAAAAACGAAGCAGAGCGAAACGGAGTGGAGGAGATAAAAGCAGAGAAGAGCAAAGCAGAGCAAACGAGATAAAATCAAAGCAAAGCAGAGTGGAAGAGAAAAGCGGAGCAAAGAAAGCAGCATTAAGGAGATGAAAGCGGAGCAGGGCAAAGTGGTGTGGAGGACATAAAAGCGGAGCAGAGCAAAGCGGAGTGGAGGTGATAAAATTGGAGCAGAGCGAAGCTGAGTAGTGGAGATAAAAGCAAAGCAGAGTGAAGTGCTTTTGATACCATCGACCATGGTATCCTGCTGCACCGGTTGGAGAGTTTGGGAGTGGGAGGCACCGTTTATCGGTGGTTCTCCTCCTATCTCTCTGACTGGTCACAGACGGTGTTGACAGGGGGGCAGAGATCGACCGCGAGGCGCCTCACTTGTGGGGTACCTCAGGGGTCGATTCTCTCGCCTCTCCTGTTCAACATCTATATGAAGCCGTTGGGCGAGGTCATCAGTGGCTTTGGGGTGAGTTACCAGCTGTACACTGATGACACTCAGCTGTACTTTTCCACCCCGGGCCACCCCAACGAAGCTATCGAAGTGCTGTCCCGGTGCCTGGAATCCGTACGGGTCTGGATGGGGAGAAATAGACTCAGGCTCAATCCATCCAAGAGTGGCTGTGGATGCCAGCACCCGGGTACAGTCAGCTGCAACTGCGGCTGACTGTTGGGGGCGAGTCATTGGCCCCAACAGAAAGGGTGCGCAACTTGGGTGTTCTCCTGGATGGACGGCTGTCGTTTGAAGACCATCTGGCGGCCGTCTCCAGGAGAGCTTTTTACCAGGTCCGCCTGGTTCGCCAGTTGCACCCCTTCCTTGACCGGGATGCCTTATGCACGGTCACTCACGCTCTTGTAACTTCTCGTCTGGATTATTGCAATGCTCTCTACATGGGGCTACTCCTGAAGTGCACTTGGGGGCTTCAGTTAGTCCAGAATGCAGCTGCGCGGGTGATTGAGGGAGCCACACGTTGCTCCCGGGTAACACCGCTCCTGCGCAGTTTGCACTGGCTACCTGTGGTCTTTCGGGTGCGCTTCAAGGTGTTGGTTACCACCTTTAAAGCGCTCCATGGCTTAGGGCCTGGGTACTTACGGGACCGCCTGCTGTTACCCTATGCCTCCCACCGACCCGTACGCTCACACAGAGAGGGTCTTCTCAGGGTGCCGTCCCCAAGCAATGCCGTCTGGCGGCCCCCAGGGGAAGGGCCTTCTCTGTAGCAGCACCTACCCTCTGGAACGAACTTCCCCCTGGTTTGCGTCAATTACCTGACCTTCGGACCTTTCGCCGTGAATTGAAAACGTACTTGTTCATCCAAGCGGGACTGGCTTAATTCTTAATTTTAAATTTTGAATTTTTTGAATTTTAATAATTTTAAATTGGGTATTCTGTTTTATTGGGTCAAATTTGACGGTTTTTAAATTTTTCGGCCATTATAGAATATGTTATTTTAATTTGTTGTTTTAAAATTGTATATTGTATTGTTTTAATCTGGCTGTTTTAATCTCCTGAGTCCTTCGGGAGAAGGGCGGTATAAAAATCTAAATAATAAATAAATAAATAAAGTGGAGTGGAGAAGATAAAAGTGGAGCAAGAGAAGCAACATAAAGGAGATAAAAGCGGAGCAGAGCGAAGCGGTGTGGAGGAGATAAAAGCAAAGAAGAGTGAAGCAGAGTGGAGGAGATAAAAGTGGAGAAGAGCAAAGCAGAGCAAACGAGATAAAATCGAAGCAAAGCGGAGTGGAAAAGATACAAGCGGAACAAAGGAAGCAGCGTAAAGGAGATAAAAGCAGAGCAGAGCAAAGTGGTGTGGAGGACTTAAAAGCGGAGCAAAGAGAAGCAGAGTGGAGGTGATAAAAGTAAAACAGAGTGTAGGAGATCAGAGCAGAGCAAAACTGAGTGGTGCAGATAAAAGCAGAGAAGAGCAAAGCGGGGTGGAGGAGATAAAAGCGGAGCAGAGCAAAACTGAGTAGTGCAGATAAAAGCAGAGCAGAGCAAAGCGGATTGGAGGAGATAAAAGCAGAGCAGAGCAAAGCGGATTGGAGGAGATAAAAGCAGAGCAGAGCGAAACTGAGTGGAGGAGATAGAAGCAGAGCAGAGTGAAGTGGAGTGGAGGAAATAGAAGAGCAGAGTGAAGCAGAGCAAACAAGATAAAAGCGGAGCAAAGGAAGCAGCGTAAAGGAGATAAAAACAGAGCAGAGCAAAGTGGTGTGGAGGACATAAAAGCAGAGCAAAGCAAAGTGGAGTGAGGTGATAAAAGCAGAGTGAAGCAGAGTGGAGGAGATAAAAGCGAAGCAGAGCGAAGGAGGAGAAAAAATCAGAGCAGAGGCGAGTAAAGGAGATATAACCGGAGCAGAACAAAGCAGAGTGAAGGAGATAAAAACTGAGAGAGCAAAGCTGATTGGAAGAGATAAAAAGGAAGCAGAGCAAAGCTGAGTGGTGGAGAAAAAAGTGGAAAAGACATGAGTGGAGGAGATAAAAGCGGAGCAGAGCGAACCGGAGTGGAAGAGATAAAAGCAGAGAAGAGCAAAGCAGAGCAAAGGGAGATAAAAGTGGAGCAAAGCGGAGTAGAGGTGATAAAAGCAGAGCAGAGTGAAGCCGAGTGGAGGAGCAAAAAGCAGAGCAGAGGCGAGTAAAGGAGATATAACCGAAGCAGAACAAAGAAGAGTGAAGGAGATAAAAGTTGATCAGAGCGGAACAGAGTGGTGCCCATAAAAGCAGAGCAGAGCAAAGCGGAGTATAGGAGATAAAAGCGGAGCAAAGCGAAGCAGAGTGGAGGTGATAAAAGTGGAGCAGAGCTGACTACAAGAGATAAAATTGGAGAAGAGCAAAGCAGAGCAAAGGAAATAAAAGCAGAGTGAAGCAGAGTGGAGGAGATAAAAGCGGAGAAAAGTGAAGAGGAATAAAGGAGATAAAAGAGCAGCACGGTGTGGAGTGGTGGAGATAAAAACTGAGCTGAGCAAAGCAGAGTGGAGGAGATAAAAGTGGGCAGAGCTGAGTACAGGAGATAAAATCAGAGAAAAGCGAAGCAGAGCAGAGGACATAAAAGTGGAGCATAACAAAGCGGAGCAGAAGGAGAGCAGAGCAGAGCAGAGCAGAGCAGAGTGGAGGAGATCAAAGCGGAACTGAGCAAAGATAAGAGCGGAGAAGAACGAAGCTGAGTGAAGGATCTTTTTTATGAGTTTGGAAGTCCAACGAGTGAAGAGTAGACGCTTGTAAAGTTTGGAATATTTGTATATCAGGTAAGGCTGCCTCTTGATTCTGCAGGATGTGATGTGATGTGATGCCATTAGATGGGATGGGATGGGATGGAATATAGTAGCATGGCCTAGCCTAGCCTCGCCTCAGTTGGTATAACGAGGAGTAGTATAATATACCACTCAGTTGGTATAACGAGCAGCTGAGAGAGATGAAGCACCGGAAAAGAAGCCTAGAGAGTGCCTGGAGGTCCAGCCGCTCCGAATCTGACCGAACACTAGCGAGGTCATATATTCAGACCTATCTAGTGGCGATCAGGGTGGCGAAACATAACTATTTCTCCGCACTCATCGCATCGGCAGATAATCGCCCAGCCGCCCTGTTTAGGGTGACCCGCTCCCTGCTTACGCAGGAGGCTCGGGAGGATCCCTTACAGGGACAAGCTGAGGATTTTGTACAGTATCTGTCTGATAAAATCGCTCAGATTCGGAATGGCTTGGACACTGATTGGATAGATCCGGGTGGGATGGCGGGGACGAGTCTTGAGAATGTTATCTGGGCTGAGTTCGATCCTGTGACTCCTGATGACATGGACAGGTTGTTGGGTAGGCTGAATCCCACTACATGTTTATTGGACCCGTGTCCCTCCTGGATGGTACTGGCCGCACGGGAGGTCACACGAGGCTGGCTCCTGGGAGTTACCAACGCTTCTTTGTTGGAGGGTGTTTTCCCCTCCGCCTTGAAAGAGGCGGTGGTGAGGCCCCTTCTTAAGAAGCCCTCCCTGGACCCGGCTGTATTAGCGAACTATCGTCCAGTCTCCAACCTTCGCTTTCTGGCGAAGGTTGTTGAGAGTGTGGTGGCATATCAGCTTCCTCAATACCTGGAGGAAACTGTCTATCTAGACCTGTTCCAGTCTGGTTTCAGACCCGGATACAGCACCGAGACGGATTTGGTCGCGTTGGTGGATGACCTCTGGAGGGCCCGGGACAGGGGTTGTTCCTCTGTCCTGGTGCTATTAGATCTCTCGGCGGCCTTTGATACCATCGACCATGGTATCCTGCTGCGGCGGTTGGGGGGATTGGGGGTGGGAGGCACTGTTTATCGGTGGTTCTCCTCCTATCTCTCTGACCATTCGCAGATGGTGTTGGCAGGAGGGCAGAGATCGACCCCGAGGCGCCTCACTTGTGGGATGCCTCAGGGGTCTGTTCTCTCGCCTCTCCTGTTCAACATCTATATGAAGCCGCTGGGTGAGGTTATCCGTGGGTTCGGGATGGATTATCATCTGTATGCTGATGATACACAGCTGTACATTTCCACCCCGAACCACCCCAACGAAGCCGTTGAGGTGATGGGCCGGTGTCTTGAGGCCGTGCGGGTCTGGATGGGGAGGAACAGGCTCCGACTCAACCCTTCCAAGACAGAGTGGCTGTGGGTTCCGGCGTCCTGGTACAGTCAGCTTACACCATCGCTGACTGTGGGGGGGGGAGGAAGTACTGACCCCCAGGGGAGGAGTGCGCAACTTAGGCATTCTCCTGGACGATCGGCTGTCCTTAGAGGATCATTTGACAGCCGTCGCCAGGGGAGCATTTTATCAGGTTTACCTGATTCGCCAGTTGCTCCCCTTCCTTGATCGGGATGCCTTACGCACGGTCACTCATGCCCTCGTCACTTCCCGCCTGGACTATTGCAATGCTCTCTACATGGGGCTCCCCTTGAAGAGCACCAGGAGGCTCCAGTTAGTCCAGAATGCGCCGCTGGTGATAGAGGGAGCACCGCGTTGCTCCCATATAACACCTATCCTGCGCGGCCTACACTGGCTGCCGGTAGCCTTCCGGGTGCAATTCAAGGTTTTGGTCATCATCTTTAAAGCGCTCCATGGCTTAGGACCAGGGTACCTACGAGACCGCCTCCTGCCGCTGATAGCCTCCAAACGACCTGTGCGCTCCCACAGAGCAGGCCTCCTCCGGGTGCCGTCGACCAAGCAATGCAGGTTGGCGACCCTCAGGGGGAGGGCCTTCTCTGTGGCAGCACCGGCCCTGTGGAACGAGCTTCCTCCAGGGTTACGGCAACTCCCAGACCTCCGGACCTTCAGGCGTGAACTGAAGACTTTATTATTTCAACGAGCTGGACTAGCCTAAGAATAAAATATTTTAGTTAATTTTAATGGGTTTTAACCGGTTTTTACCGTTTTAGTTATTTGGCGATTGAAATATTTTGTTTTAATTGGGTTTTAAATTGCTTATTTATTATTGTTGTATTTTAATATGCCTGTGAACCGCCCTGAGTCCTACGGGAGATGGTGCGGTATAAAAGTATATAAAGAAAGAAAGAAAGAAAGAACAGAACAGAACAGAACAGAACAGAACAGAACAGAACAGAACAGAACAGAACAGAACAGAATAGAATGAAAATTACAATATCATAGAATTCTTTATTGGCCAAGTGTGATTGGACATACAAGGAATTTGTCTCTGGTACATAAGCTTACAGTGCACGTGACTGGTCTGTAGTTTCCTGGGTCTGATTTCCCCCTTTTTTTGGAGACGGGAAGCAGATCAGCTCTTTTCCAATCCTCTGGTAGTTCCCCGGTGCTCCAAAATGTTTGAAAGATATGGTACAATGGTTCTGAGATAATGTCTGCTAGCGCCTTCAAAACTCTGGGATGTAATCCTTCAGGTCCTGGTGGTTTATATTCCTCAATATCAGAAAGGCATTCTCTCCCTTTTTTATTTTTTATTTTTTGCTTATTTTAACTTTTATTTCTAGTCTGACTTTTACAATTATGTTGTTGGTAGGTTGGGCTATAGTTTCTTTTTGCGTGAAGACTGATGCAAAGAACGAGTTAAGCAGCTCTTCTTTCTCTCTGCTGCCTGTTACTTCCTAGCCGTCTTCTCTCTTTAGTGGACTTTTACTTTGGTTGCTGTGCCAAACCAGACAGTTGTAGAGGTACAAATGAGAGACTCCATAATTCCTCTGTAGAACTGGAACAGTAGCTCCTTGGGCAGTTTGAGCTTTCTGAGTTGACACAGGAAGAAGATAGATAGATAGATAGATGATAGATAGATAGATAGATAGATAGATAGTCTCTACTCAAAATCCCAAAATCTTCAACCAAAAGCTGTCTACTATTGACCTCACCCCATTCCTAAAAGGACTATAAGGGGTATGCATAAGAGCACAATAGTGCCTACCGTTCCTGTCCTATTGTTCCCTTCATTATATAAAATTAATATAGTTGATGCATATTTTTTTTACTCATATATATATATATATATATTCTTCAAGATATGTTGTTTTATCTATGACAATTGTTTGTGTATACTGTTGTGACAAAAATAAATAAGGAGCCTGTTATTAGAACACAGTAGCCTGCAATTACTGCAGGTTCAAGCCCGGCCCAAGGTTGACTCAGCCTTCCATCCTTTATAAGGTAGGTAAAATGAGGACCCAGATTGTTAGGAGGCAATAAGTTGACTTTGTAAATATACAAATAGAATGAGACTATTGCCTTATACACTGTAAGCCGCCCTGAGTCTTCGGAGAAGGGCGGGATATAAATGTAAATAATAAATAAATAAATAAATAAATAAATAAATAAATAAATAAATAAATAAATAAATAAATAAATAAATAAATAAAAAGATAGATAGATAGATAGATAGATAGATAGATAGATAGATAGATAGATAATAGGCAGACAAACAGATAGACAGATAGACAGATCGATGGAAGCACCAAGGACCTTTCCTTTCAACCTGGAGTTACAAACCGTCTCCTTTCTTGATAGGATCTCCTTTCAGTGCCAACACTCATTTCTTCACAAAAAATGCCCTTCCTGTAGAAAAAAGACAGCAAGGAGTCCCGTCCACAGAGCAACAACAATGACCGGCGTCGGTGGGCGAACCAGCAAGTCCTCTTCTCTGACTCCCAGCCATCTACTTCCTCAGCCAGTCAGAGAACCACACAGGTCTTTCCTCTGATTGTGACCTCTTCCCCTTGGAGGTGAGGAAGAAGGTTCAGCCTCCAGTGCTGGTGCTGCCCAATTTGGGCCAGAAAACAGCTGTCAGGACGCCTCCAAGACCACCTGAGGCAGAGAGGAAGCCTGGCCTGAAAGAGCCCCCTCCCTTACCAAGGAGGCCCGAGAGGGAAAGGCCTCAGGGGAGCAAAGCCACTCCTGACGCCGGCCTGCCTTCATATCCAGGTATATACGCTGCAGGGCTGGGCTACCTATGGAACCAGCCTCGCCCTATCACATCAGCCCATCCCACACTACCAATCAATCAGTCTACCAGAACACTGCCGGAAGGGTCCTTGAAGGTCTTCTAGTCCAACCTTCTGCTCAAGCAGGAGATGCTGTACAATCCCAGACAAATGGCTATCCAGTCTCTTCTTAAAAGCCTCCAGTGATGAAGCACCCACAACTTCTGGTGGCAAGCCGTTCCACTGGTTGATTGTCCTCACTGTTAGGAAGTTTCTCCTTCATTCCAGGTTGCTTCTCTCCTTGAGTAGCTTCCATCCGTTGTTCCTCTTCCTGCCTTCTGCTGCTTTGGAAAATAAGTTGCCCCCCCCCCTCCTCTTTGTGGCAGCCCCTCAAATACCGGAAGGCTGCTCTCGTATCACACAAACACACCCTTCCTTCTTTCATCTAGACTAGCCAAACCCAAATCCTGCAACCGTCTTTCTTCAGGCAGGGAGGTTATGGTGCGAATTTCGACTGGTGGAGTCTAGGAAGAGGGTCTTCTCTACCACTGCCACTGTATTAGGGAACATCTCACCCCGAGAGGTGAGGAAAGACCCCTCCTTCTTTGCCTTTTTCAAAGGCTACATCTGAATTATAAGGTTACCACATTGTGAAATTTCAAAGCAATAAAGAAATTCTAATTCCATATATGGAGATCAACGTTCCTCCTCAAGATGGTTGTCTAGGAACATAAAAATCAGGGACTCGAGACTTATGACACGTTTGACCCCTCCCTCAGGCTCAGCCTGGTCACCCCCTACGCACACTTTTTCTCTCTTTGCTTTGAGAAGGCTTGTCCTGTCGAATTGCCCATTAATCTCAGTCTCTCTTTTTCTCAGAACTCTCGGAAGAAGGCTTCATGATGGACAAGCAGGAAATGGTCAACACCATCTTGGACTATCTTCGTCCTTTCCAGGTAAGCAGCTTGGTTTGTGACGTGGTGGGCCCGGAGGTCTATCGTGGAGAGGTTGCAGAAGCCAGGGCTGCCTCGGTGGAGATCATTTATCCCAAAAGTAGACCAATGTGGTTCCTGAGAATTTCCTGAACTATTGGGTTCTTGGTGGAAGGATCATGGAACGACCACGGAATGATCGCCTCAACGATTTTGGACTCCGCCACAACACCAAGACTTAGAGATGCACTTAGGGACTGTCACCACCCCTGGAAGGCTTCAAATCAATGGAGAAAACCTAAAGAAGGTGGACACTTTTCAGCATCTGGGATCCCACCTCCAAGGCCAAGGGGACATCAAGGGTGAGGTGCAGCCTGGATGTGTTGGCGAGAACGTGTGTTATTGGACAGATGAAGGGCAACCCATCTTCAATCCAAGATTTACAAGACAGCCATCCGCCCTGTTGCACTGCATGGCCCTGAATGCTGGGCAGCAAGAACAGGGACCGAAAGCTCTCTGCATGCCATGGAAATGTGAAGGCTCCGTTGGATATCAGGCATCTCCCTTTTTGACCACATCACAGATGACACTATTGGACCAGCAACATTTTGGTGTGGCACCAATTACAGAGAAGATGAGAGAAGGCCGACTCCGATGGGATGGACACGTCCAGAGATCAGCACCTTCCATCGTGGCCAAGACTGCCTACCAACTAGAAGTCAATGGCCGGCAACTTCACGGGTGTCCAAAACAGAGATGGCAAGATGCCGTCAACAAAGATGTGCAAGCCATGGGCCTGCGCCCTGGAGACGCAGCTGTCCACACAAAGTGGCGTTCAATGACCCGAAAAGTGGACCCTGCACCTGCGGGAATACGCTAGGAAGAAGAAGATGGGACCCTTGATGATGTCGTGTCCCACTCCTCCGCTGACGGCCGGGTCAGGGAAATCCGAATCAGGTGTGCCTCTGCAGCTCTGCCAAAGTCCTAGCAAAGTCCTCAGGGCAGGCAGGAGACCAGGAAGTGACTTCAGCAAGATATGTTCGACTTTGCCTGACTCAGAGAATGCCAGAAAGCAGATCCTTTATATAGGCCATGGGATGTGGCTCCATGACTCAGCACTTATCCAGGCCTGCCCCTCCCTTCCTTCTGTCGCCGCCGCCTATCAATACTTCTGAAGCGAGGGTCACTCCAGTCTGCAGCTGTTGGCAATTGACCTTCCTCAGGCTCACATGCTGTGGGGGGAGGGGGAGGGGTCTAGTTGCTCCATTTGCCTGGGCATGGAGCCAGGGCTGGGGCCGGGAGGTGCTCCCTCCTCCGCAGCCTGTCTGGGCATGGAGCCAGGGCTGGGGCCGGGAAGCATACTAGGACATTCCTCAGCGTTCGGAAGCAGATAAGAAGACCCCGGCTGCGGTGAGAGCGGGCAAGACACAACAGATCCTCTCTCAACTTGGCTCTTTACTAGCAGACATTTCGTGACTCAACTACATCACCGGTGCTGGTGAGTGTCATACTTGCTCCCTGCTTATTTGGGGCAAGCTACTGTGTTTAAACAGAGAGCAAACGTCACTCTCTTCTACTGCTGATGATGTTCCCTAGTTGGGTCATGAAACATCTGCAAGAAAACAACCAAGCTCCAAGAGCACCAAGGATCCCACAGTCTTCCTCATTCTCCCACCACCCTCCTCCCTTCTTTTTCCTCCCTCCTCCCTCCTTCCTCCTCCCCTTCCTCTCCTTCACTCTGTAAACCCACTCCCTTATAACACTGATGAAGTTCCCTAGTTGGATCATGAAATGTCTGCAAGAAAAGAACCATGCTCAGAGAGCACCAACGGCTCTCCTTTTCCTCCTCCTCCTCCTCCTCCTCCTCCTCCTCCTCCTCCTCTCAACAAATAAGACTTTCTTCTAGCACTCATGATGTTACCAACTTTGGGTGACGAAAAGTCTGCAAGAATTATGGGCTTCTGATGGCTCAACAGACTAAGCAGGCTGTTATTAACACAGCTGCTTGCAATTACTGCAGGTTCAAGCCCCACCAGGCCCAAGGTTGACTCAGCCTTCCATCCTTTATAAGGTAGGTAAAATGAGGACCCAGATTGTTGGGGGCAATAAGTTGACTTTGTATATAATATACAAATGGATGAAGACTATTGCTTAACACAATGTAAGCCGCCCTGAGTCTTCGGAGAAGGGCGGGATATAAATAAAAAAAATAAAAAAATAGAGCCAAGCTCAGAGGAGCCCACAGTTCAACCCTGAGCTACAAATATTCTTTTCCATTTGCTGAACTAGAGTTCTTGCAAGCCCAGCCAACCGGCCAATAGTGAGGGAGACTGGGAGTTGTACGGGTGGTCCTTAATTTACAACCTCAACTGAGCCAAACCAGAAGCATGGCATGCAACAAAGCACCTCCCAGTTCTGGCCTAAAAACAAGGTAAATATGCTGAGGCTTTAGGCTTTTAGGGCCGCAGTTTGTTTTTTTGTTTTTTGTTTTTTTTTATTTGCATTTATATCCCGCCCTTCTCCAAAGACTCAGGGCGGCTTACACTATATCAAGCAATAGTCTTCATCCTTTTGTATATTATATACAAAGTCAACTTATTGCCCCCAACAATCTGGGTCCTCATTTTACCTACCTTATAAAGGATGGAAGGCTGAGTCAACCTTGGGCCTGGTGGGACTAGAACCTGCAGTAATTGTAATTGCAGGCAGCTGTGTGTTAATAACAGGCTGCATTAGCCTGTTGGGCCACTTCCCAGCAGTTGTCTTAGACACAACGTCAGAAGAAGACAGCTTGCCATGGCCAACTCACCGCTGCCCATGAGCCACGGCAGACTCGCCGCGGGTTAATTCAACAATTCTGTTCTTTCCAAGAATGTTAAAAATCATCTTAACGTTTGTCATTTATGTTTCATTTTGTCCCTCCTTTGGCGTCCTTTCTTTGACGCTTCTGTTCCACCTTTTCTTTGATATTAGACAGGCAAATGAATAATAGAATTACAGACTTGGAAGGGGGCCTTGGAGGTCTTCTAGTCCAACCCCCTACTCAAGGAGGGAACCCTTTACCATTTCAGGCAAATGGTTGTCCAATCTCTTCTTAAAAGCTTCCAGTGATGGGGCAGCCACAACTTCTGGAGGCAACCTGTTCCACTGGTTAATAGTTCTCACTCTTTGGAAGTTTGTCCTTGGTTCTAGATTGGTTCTCTCCTTCATAAGTTTCCATCCATTGTTTCTTGTCTTGCCTTCAGGTGCTTTGGAGAGTAGGCTGACCCCCTCTTCTTTGTGGCAGCCCTTGAGATATTGGAACCCTGCTATTAGTGTAACTCTTGTTCCCTGGTGAGTTGGCCAGGGCAAGGAGGCCACGGCTAATTGACCCCATGGTTAGTTGGCCATGCCAAGAGGGATCTGGCAAGTTGCCCCAATCCACCAAGGAGAGCTCATGCATTTCAAAAGATGAAGCTGCCAGATCTCCACAGAAACCATAAAGCATATCAGGACCCCCAAACAGAGAATTAACATAACATAACATAACATCAGAGTTGGAAGGGACCTTGGAGGCCTTCTAGTCCAACCCCCTGCCCAGGCAGGAAACCCTACACCATCTCAGTCAGATGGTTATCCAACATTTTCTTAAAAATTTCCAGTGTTGGAGCATTCACAACTTCTGAAGGCAAGTCGTTCCACTTATTAATTGTTCTAACTGTCAGGAAATTTCTCCTTAGTTCTAAGTTGCTTCTTTCCTTGATCAGTTTCCAATCATTGCTTCTTGCAAGGGTACCTACGGGGATGCGGGTGTTCAAGTAGCTTTTTAAGAAGAAGAACAAAAGTCAAAATGTCCATTATTGACTTCTTAGATTTATATACTGCTCATCTCCCCGATCAGGTCACCCGGAACCACTTTCCCTGTGCTTGACCACAGGGAGTCCATTTCTGATCATAATTTGTCCTATATTTCCTTTTCCTGGCCGATTGGTGGAGCTCCCTAGGACTCACCGACTCTTTTTCCCACCTTCAGATTACCCTCTACAAATACTATGGGGTGAAATTCCGCAATTCAAAGCAGAAAGACCTCGTGACGGAACAGCTGAGAAGCCTCCTAGGTTTTTCCTTACAGGAAGAAACAGACCGAGAGGTGAGTGGGAGTGGGATGCCTGCGGGGGCTGAGACTTCGATCTTTGTGGGGTCCTTAGTGCTTTCTGAGCTTGGATGTTTTCTTGCAGACGTTTAGTGACCCAACTAGGTCACGTCATCAGTGCTAGAAGAGAACAGGTTTTGCAGAGTGGAGGTGGACAGGGGAGGAGGAGGAGAAGGAGAGGAGGAGAAGAACTGTGGGGTCTTTGGAGCTCTCTTAACTCGGTTGTTTTCTTGTAGATGTTTCATTACCCAGCTAGGTAACATCATCAGTGCTAGGAGAGAATGGGGGTTACAGAGAGGAAGAGGAGGAGGAGGAGGTCTGTGGGGTCCTTGGTGCTCTCTGTGCTTGGTTGTTTTTTTGGAGACATTTCATTACCCAGCTAGGTAATGTCATCAGTCCTAGAAGGGCCTGGGGTTTGCAGAGAGGAGGAGAATCAGGAGGAGGTGGAGAAGGGGAGGAAAAAGCGGAAGATAAAGAAAGAGGAAATGTGCAAATGTCCTAATTCACACCCATCGCTTTGCCTGGGGAATCTCGGAGAGTATTGGCATAGCTGCTTTTTGCCACCTGCCAGAAACACTGGTGGCCCTAAAAGAGGCTGGTCACTTCCCGCAGCCAAAGGGACCTTCTGACCTTGAAGCCCCGATTGAGGTAAGACCAGGGATGGGGTTGCAAGGTCTGAAACTCAGTACAGAAGGAGGCTGGGGGATTCTGGGAAGGAAAGTCCCACGTGCTTAGAAGGACTTATATAGATCTCGAAGACCTCAGGATGTAGGTGGTGCTGGAAATCCTCCATCTCCATCTTCTGGGGAACTATTTTATAAGGCTAGAGAAGATGATGAGTTGCCCCAACAAACATCTCAAGTAGAACCGAAGGTGCTTTTTCAAAAGGCAACTGGACTTTGTTTTCCCCTGAAGACATTTCGCTTCTCATCCAAAAAGCTGCTTCTGTTTTGACCGAAGTCAGAACTGAAGAAGCTTCAGATCAGAACTGAAGAAGCTTCTTGGATGAGAAGCAAAACCTCTTCGAGGAAAAACAAAGCCCGGTTGCCTTTGGAAAAAGCACCTTTGGGACAACCATGACCTGGGTGACAAAGAAGCTCCATCAGTTTCCATCCATTGCTTCTTGTCTTGTCTTCTGGTGCTTTGGGAAATAGTTTGACCCTCCTCGTCTTTGTACTGACAGGACTTACAGACTCTCTCCGAAAGACGGATTCGGACAATGTTAATACTGTGTTACGGCCAAGCAGTCCTGGGATCGCAAGCAAACGAGATGGTGCCTCTCCTGGACAACATTGTCTCTGAAATTCTTGGGCAGTATGGCACCATGAACAAGGTAGGCTGGTTTCCACCCTAGACTTCTCTTAATGCTGAGGTTAATTACAAGAGCAACCAAGATAATTAGGGGACTGGAGACTAAAACATTTGAAGAACAGTTGCTGGAATTGGGTAAGTCTAGTTTAATGAAAAGAAGGACTGGGGGGACATGATAGCAGAGTTCTGATATTTGAGGGGCTTTCACAGAGAGGAGGGGGTCAACCTCCTCTCCAAAGTAGCTGAGAGCTAGATAAGAAGCGATGTATGGAAGCTCATCAAAGAGAGGTCCAGGAGAAATTTCCTGCCACCGAGAACAGTCAATCAGTGGAACGGTTGAGGGTGCTCCATCACTCGAGGTTTCCAAGAAAAGAGTGGACAGCCATATGACTGGGATGGTTTAAAGACCATCAAGCAACGGCTGGAGTCTGTATTCATAGTAAAGCCAGAAAAGTGGGAGAAATGTTAGAATAAACGGAACGATGATATTATGAAATGATTAACATTGGAGGAACAAGAAGAAGACACAAAAGATGTACTCAGATGATACACTGAACGACTGATTATGTACTGGATGTTTGTTTGTTTGTGTACACAATAAAAAAACTTTTTCAGAAACCAAAAGAAATCAACAGCCGCGTAGAAGACCTCCGAGGTCCCTTTTAGCCCAATGTGATCTTCTCACCTCACCTCACCCCTCCTCTTTTCTTGTCTTTCATCAGCCGCATGAAGCCTCCTTTGAACGAGGAGACGAGGTGAAAACTGGTGAGGAAAACCATCGAGAAGGTCTTTTCCTTGCCAGCTGTCAAGATGACCAGGCTCCAAGTGGACAACCCTGGGGAATCCATTCTAACACAGGTGAGCAGTCCAGATGGAGCAAAGCCATGTGAGATCCACCTAGAAAAACAAGGATGTGGTAAATGTGATTCAAGTTCTCCTCAAAAACTCTGGATCCATCCATCAAGCCCACTGGCACCTTGGCCTGTCCCTTCACCTTTGGTCCTGAAAATATGCGTCCACTTCTCATCCTATGTTTCTGGAGCGTAGGACTACCTATTTTGAAGTCCTAGATGTCTCCATAGGGTTGTCCCCACCATCTTTTCTCTCTTCCTCCACTTCTCTTTGACCTTCTGCTTGAAGGGTCTTCTCAAGACCAATTCCTGTCTCCCCCTTTGCCCCCCAACAAAAGAAGGGCCATGGTGGGGCATGCATTAGCTACGATTCCTAGATAGGCTCAGAGAACCCTCAGAATTCAGTCGCTTAGCAACCGGTTCAGATTTATGATGGTCGCAGAATCCTGGGGTCATGTGACCCTCCTTTTGTGACCTTCTGACCAGTCAATGGGGAAGATGGATTCACTTAAGAACCGTGCGCCTAACTTAACAACCGCAGAGATTCACTTAACCACAGTGGCAAGAAAGGACGTAAAATGGGGGCAAAATTCACTAATGTGTCGCCTAGCGATGGAAAGTTCAGGCTCCATTCTGGTCATATGTTGAGGACTGCCTGGATTTAAATACCCCGGTACTGTTAAGGAAGGCATTCAACCTTTTAGTCGTTCTTTTCTGAAAGATAACAGGAAGGAAGTCCTTTTGTTGCTCGTGTTCAGCCGAGAAAGCATTTCCTCCAACTCTGGAAGAAAAACCAGCCCTGCAAGGTGGGCCACTCCGTTTACTGCAGACTTGTGGACTTCAACTCCCAGAAGTCCATGGCTGGCTCAGGATTGCTGGGAGTTGCAGTCCCCCCAGTGGTACTCAAAGGGCCATCAGTTCCCCGCCCCTGAATTTGATTAAATTTGATTAAATAATTGCTTCCTCTTTTAGACACTGTTCCGTTCTTTACACCACTTCTTCCTTCGGACATTCTTTTTCTTCTTTTATTTTATTATTATTTATTTGATTTTTATACCGCCCTTCTCCCGAAGGACTCAGGGCGGTGTACAGGCAAGATAAAAACATACAATGTACAAATTAAAATGCAATTTAAAAAACTTATTTTAAAATTAGCCTGAAAAAATTAAAATATGCCAAGAACTAAAAACCCCATTTAAAATTAATCAAATTTACAAAATTTAAAATTAAAATTCAATTTTAGGATTTTTATCACCAGATGACAACCACCTGCAACAACATGCTCACCAGCTTGCTATCCGAGGCTCCCAATCTGGATTCCCTGCAGGAGATCTTTTTTTTTATAAATAATTTTTATTTCCATTTTCCAACATCATATTTATGTACAAACTATTATCCATCATTAATCATTAATTTTTATTTATTACTGATTCAGGCCTGCCCGATTGCCACTTCCTTTCTTCACAACCTCCCTCTCTACCCTCTACTACTTTCCCTCCTTCATCTCCTTCACTTTACTACTTCCTCTCCTCCTTCTCCACTCCTCCCTTCTTCCACCCTATCTAACCTTCTTATTCCCCTCCTCCTTCTCTACTCTTTCCTACCTACTTTCTTCCCTCCTTCTACTCCTCTCCTTTTCTTCCTGAAATGGCAGTCGAGCATCCCCAATATCATTTAAATTTTTTTAATTTCATATCTTCAAAAATTACTGTACATTAATAATCAATCTATGTATCATTTCTCCCCCCCTCCTCCCCCTTCCCCCCCCTCAGACTTCCCAGAGCAAATACCGGGTATTATGACCAACAATCACAAACTAACGTATACAAAATATACATAACCTCCCACCTTTAAAAATTTAAAACTTTATATCCCCTCACAATAAAAATAAAAAGATAGGAAAGAATAATAAAAAAAAGAAAAGAAAGATGGAGATCTTGATGGTAAAGAGGGATTCTTTCTTGGGGTTGGCCGCATGGTTAGCGAGAAATTTAGGCTGGATTTGGTGATTCTGTCCACCCGTCGAGTCCCTCCCAAGGACCTGGGATAGGCAAAGGTGGCTGTTGGTTGGGAAAGGTATTGTCGCAGCTGCCGAATGAGACAGCTCATAACGGCCACCGGAAAACTTGCTGTGGGAGAATTCAACAATTCAATTTAATTAGTTAAAAAATGATTTTAATTTTTGTCATTTATATTTTGTTTTGTCCCTCCTCTGGCACCTTTTTATTAATGATTCTATTCCGCTATTTCTCTGATATTAGTGTAACTCTTGTCCTAAATCTGATAACTCAAGAGGAATTGGCAACGAAAATAAAGATGGCCCAAAAAAACTATTTTGAGCAAGCAAACAAAGTGAGCAGATGGTTAGCCTATCAATTAAAAAAAGAAAAAGAGAAAAGAACGACCCAACATTTGAAAGATGAGGAAGGGAAAATCCAAAGCAAAAAAGAAGATAAGAAACAAATAGTACACACTTTTTTTTTCAAAATTATACATACAGGAAGAAACGACAGAAGCAGAAATCCAAAAATATTTTGAGGAAGCAAATGTATGCAAATTGACAAAAGAACAGAAAGAAATATTAAACCGACCAATCTCTGAAACAGAATTCAGAATTGCAATAAAAAGACAAAAAAACAATAAAACACCGGGCCCAGATGGAATACCAGTGGAATTATATAGGAGTATTCAAAAACAAATAGGAGAATTAATGTTGGAAATATTTAACGAAGCATTACAGTATACAAACATACCCCAAACGTGGACAGAAGCTTTAATTACACTTATACCTAAGGAGGATTCAGATCAGCAATTAGTACAAAACTATAGGCCCATCTCTTTATTGAATTCCAATTATAAAATATACATGTCAATTATTGCGGAAAGGTTAAAAACAATTTTAGATAAATACATACACCCAGATCAAAATGGTTTCCTCCCTGGTCGACAAATTAAAAATAATACCCGGACCATAATCGATATATTAAAGTATTACGAAGTACACCCAGAGAAATAAGTTTCATGGTTTTCCTTGATGCCCAAAAAGCTTTCGATAATTTGAATTGGAGATTTATGATACAACAAATTAAAAAAATGGAATTCGGATTCAAATTTGAAAAAAATGATTGAAAAAATATATTCAAAGCAAACTGCAAGGGTAATTATTAACCAAGATACAAGAGATACATTCGAAATAACAAAAGGTGTAAGACAAGGATGTCCACTCTCCCCACTTCTCTCTATACTATCATTGGAGCCACTCTTAAAAAAAATTAGGGAAGATCGAGAGATAAAAGGATTATAAATAAAAAATGAAGAGTACAAATTGCAAGCCTTTGCTGGTTTTTATTATTGAGGAACCATTAAAATCAGGCCCCAAATTGATTAAAAAAATAGAAGAATTTGATATAGTAGCACGCTTAAAAATTAATAGGAAGAAATTAAATTATTAACATATATTATAAATCTATTATTATATTAACATATAATTAGAAATTCATTACTATTATTTGGAATGAAATAAAAAAACAACATTATATGAATATACCATTTTGGGCCTCCCCCAATGAAATACTAACACACCCAAATTTAATAGATGGGACTAAAATAATTAGATATAGTTAATTAGATATATAATTAGATAAAGTAGACCATAACCTACTACTAGATAAAGTAGAAAAATGTGGGTTAGACAGCACCACCACCAGATGGATTCGTAACTGGCTGACCAACCGCACTCAACGTGTAGTCCTCAACGGAACTACATCCACATGGAAGGAAGTATGCAGTGGAAGTACCCCAAGGCTCTGTTTTAGGCCCAGTACTCTTCAACATCTTCATCAATGACTTGGATGAGGGGATAGATGGGGAACTCATCAAATTTGCAGATGACACCAAGCTGGCAGGAATAGCCAACACTCCAGAAGATAGGCTCAAGTTACAGAAAGATCTTGACAGACTTGAACATTGGGCGCTATCTAACAAAATGAAATTCAACAGTGAAAAAAGTAAGGTTCTACATTTAGGCCAAAAAAACAAAATGCACAGGTACCGTATTGTGGTACCTTGCTCAATAGTAGTACCTGTGAGAGGGATCTTGGAGTCCTAGTAGACAACCATTTAGATATGAGCCACCCGTGTGCAGCAGCTGCCAAAAAAGCCAACCCAGTTCTGGGCTGCATAAACAGAGGGATAGAATCAAGATCACATGAAGTGTTAGTGCCACTTTATAATGCCTTGGTAAGGCCACACTTGGAATACTGCATTCAGTTTTGGTCACCGCGATGTAAAAAAGATGTTGAGACTCTAGAAAGAGTGCAGAGAAGAGCAACAAAGATGATTAGGGGACTGGAGGCTAAAAGATATGAAGAACGGTTGCAGGAACTGGGTATGCCTAGTTTAATGAAAAGAAGGACTAGGGGAGACATGATAGCAGTGTTCCAATATCTCAGGGGCTGCCACAAAGAAGAGGGAGTCAAACTATTTTCCAAAGCACCTGAGGGTAGAACAAGAAGCAATGGGTGGAAACTAATCAAGGAGAGAAGCAATCTAGAACTAAGGAGAAATTTCCTGACAGTTAAAACAATTAATCAGTGGAACAACTTGCCTGCAGAGGTTGTAAATGCTCCAACACTGGAAATTTGGGCCGCGGTGTGGCTCAGGCTGTAAGAAGCCTGTTATTAAACACAGCTGCTTGCAATTACTGCAGGTTCTAGTCCCACCAGGCCCAAGGTTGACTCAGCCTTCCATCCTTTATAAGGTAGGTAAAATGAGGAGCCAGATTGTTGTGGGGGCAATAAGTTGACTTTGTATATAAATATACAAATAGAATGAGACTATTGCCTTACACAATGTAAGCCGCCCTGAGTCTTCGGAGAAGGGCGGGATATAAATGTAAAAAAAAAAAAAATTTGGGAAAATGTTGGATAGCCATTTGTCTGAAATGGTGTAGGGTTTCCTGCATGGGCAGGGGGTTGGACTAGAAGACCTCCAAGGTCCTTCCAACTCTGATATTATTATTATATATAGGGATATATTAAATGAATTGGGAAAATTAAAAATGAAACAAGAATTGGAACAAAATCTGAATAGACAAGTCGAATGGTGGACGTATCTCCAAATCAGATCAAAATATTTAGAAGACTCTAAAACTAATCAGGTTCAATTGGAACAAAATGAATTGGATAAAATAATATACAGGAAGGACCAAAAATTAATTAGTAACACATACAATTTCTTGTTACGGTATAAAATGGAAGAGGAAATAGTGAAAGATACCACGATTAAATGGGCAAGAAACTTTAACCATACAATAGAATTAGAGAAGTGGGAAAAGATGTGGAGGACAAACATGAAATTGACAATATCGACAGCATACAAGGAAAACCAGATGAAAATGTTCCATAGATGGCTTCTCCCACCAGCCTGAATAGCAAAGATGTTCCCCAATAACTCACCAAAGTGTTGGAAATTCAAGAGCCATTACGGAACATATTATCATCTCTGGTGGACCTGCCCAGTCGCGAAACAATTCTGGGCTAAAATTAAAAAGTGGTTATAGGAAATAATACAGAAACCAATAAAGGGAGAGCCAGAACAATATTTATTAGGGATTCCAACATAAAATATAAACGATACACGATATTTAATACTCCATATATTAACAACAGCACGTAGAAAATTGGAAGAATGAAAATCCACCAACAGAGGAAGAACTAATTAAAAAAATATTAGAATGTGCAGAGATGGACAAACTTACAAAAGAAATTAAAGAGAAAGAAGACACATTATAAGGTCTGGAGCAAATGGTATGAATGGTTAGAAAATAGGAATGGTAGATAAATAAAAGCAGAGTAAGATAGAACTAAAATATGTGTAAATAATAGGAAAGAACTGTCTCGAATAGCTGATAAACAGTGATACCTATATAAATGTTGTATATTTTGTCTTTCATTTTAATGTGTTTTAAAAATAAAGTTTAAAAAAATAATAGTTTCATAGTTTCCTTTATTGGCATGGCACCTCATACAATGAAATTAAGTGCCATCTTCACTGCATATTATACCTTTAAAAAACCATATAAAAATAAAGCAAAAATACACCTCCTTCACATTGTATGCAATTGAATTGAAAACCCCTGATATTGGATTAATGTTGCACTCTACAGTAGAATTCGGTATAGTTACTGCTCTGGGATTTATCCTTGTTTTTATTGTCCTATACCGTCTGCCAGATGGCAATAGCTCAAAACAAGGGGCCCCAGGATGAGATGTTTTGAGGTTTCTTAAGGCAGCGAGAGCTATCAAGCTCTTCCTAAGAGGGGAGGGGGCAACCAATGACCCTCTGGCCACCTCCCTCCCAGCTGGTCTTTGGGGAAAGCGAGGAAGAACCAAGAGAATTCTTACATCGTGAAGGACCACGAAGGAACATTGTGGAAACAGGACCTGGCAGGGAGATTGTGGAAACAGGCCCTGGAGAAAGACAGGACAATTTAATTTCAGAGAGAGGAGAAGTTTCCACGAGAAGGTCACAGAGCCACAGGGAGTGGTAGCAACCATCAGCCATCCATGATGTCTGGAACATCTCCACGCTTGGTCGTCTTCCAGCAGAAACGGGAACGCCTAGAGTAGGGCAGATGCAGAGAGCTGAGCACTCCCCTGGGGGGAGAACTAATGTCCTCCAAAAAGATGCTCATTATTATCCACATAGATGGAGCATTGAATAAATGCCTTCAGGAAAAACCTCTGGATCCCAAATGCATCTTTCCATGGGCCCTGATCGCATTTGAAAGCATGCGACGTTTGTCAACTTAGTTTGTTAAGCCAGAAGGGGGCTGAGCATTGCTCCCCTCCTAATATCTCTTACTGGCAGTCCTTTCAACTTTCAGCAGTGAATGAGCCCGGCCTTATAGGTTGTAAGTTGCGCCAGTCATAAACCAGGTCACCCTGGGTCTGTGATCGATTTTATGACCTTTGGATGGATTAAAAGAGTTGTTCAAAAGTACAGATGTTGTAAATGATCATATATTCATGTGCCTCTCCTAGGGGAAATTGTTTTTAAGAATAGAATAGAGCTGGAAGGGACCTTGAAGGTCTTCTAGTCCAATCCTGTTTAAGCACCTATACCAATGATGGTGAACATGAACTGGCATGCCTAGTTTAATGAAAAGAAGGACTAGGGAGACATGATAGCAGTGTTCCAATATCTCAGGGCTGCCACAAAGAAGAGGAGTCAAACTATTTTCCAAAGCACCTGAGGGTAGAACAAGAAGCAATGGATGGAAACTAATCAAGGACAGAACCAATCTAGAACTAAGGAGAAATTTCCTGACAGTTAAAACAATTAATCAGTGGAACAACTTCCCTGCAGAGGTTGTAAATGCTCCAACACTGGAAATTTGGGCCGCGGTGTGGCTCAGGCTATAAGAAGCCTGTTATTAAACACAGCTGCTTGCAATTACTGCAGGTTCTAGTCCCACCAGGCCCAAGGTTGACTCAGCCTTCCATCCTTTATAAGGTAGGTAAAATGAGGAGCCAGATTGTTGGGGGGGGGCAATAAGTTGACTTTGTATATAAATATACAAATAGAATGAGACTATTGCCTTACACAATGTAAGCCACCCTGAGTCTTCGGAGAAGGGCGGGATATAAATGTAAAAAAAAAAAAATTTGGGAAAATGTTGGATAGCCATTTGTCTGAAATGGTGTAGGGTTTCCTGCATGGGCAGGGGGTTGGACTAGAAGACCTCCAAGGTCCTTCCAACTCTGATATTATTATTATATATAGGGATATATTAAATGAATTGGGAAAATTAAAAATGAAACAAGAATTGGAACAAAATCTGAATAGACAAGTCGAATGGTGGACGTATCTCCAGATCAGATCAAAATATTTAGAAGACTCTAAAACTAATCAGGTTCAATTGGAACAAAATGAATTGGATAAAATAATATACAGGAAGGACCAAAAATTAATTAGTAACACATACAATTTCTTGTTACGGTATAAAATGGAAGAGGAAATAGTGAAAGATACCATGATTAAATGGGCAAGAAACTTTAACCATACAATAGAATTAGAGAAGTGGGAAAAGATGTGGAGGACAAACATGAAATTGACAATATCGACAGCATACAAGGAAAACCAGATGAAAATGTTCCATAGATGGCATCTCCCACCAGCCAGAATAGCAAAGATGTTCCCCAATAACTCACCAAAGTATTGGAAATTCAAGAGCAATTACGGAACATATTATCATCTCTGGTGGACCTGCCCAGTGGTGAAACAATTCTGGGAAAATTAAAAAGTGGTTATAGGAAATAATACAGAAACCAATAAATGGAGAGCCAGAACAATATTTATTAGGGATTCCAACATAAAATTATATAAATGATACACGATATTTAATACTCCATATATTAACAACAGCACGTAGAAAATTGGAAGAATGAAAATCCACCAACAGAGGAAGAACTAATTAAAAAAATATTAGAATGTGCAGAGATGGACAAACTTACAAAAGAAATTAAAGAGAAAGAAGACACAGAATATTATAAGGTCTGGAGCAAATGGTATGAATGGTTAGAAAATAGGAATGGTAGATAAATAAAAGCAGAGTAAGATAGAACTAAAATATGTGTAAATAATAGGAAAGAACTGTCTCGAATAGCTGATAAACAGTGATACCTATATAAATGTTGTATATTTTGTCTTTCGTTTTAATGTGTTTTAAAAATAAAGTTTAAAAAAATAATAGTTGCATAGTTTACTATATTGTCATGGCACCTCACAGAATGAAATGAAGTGCCATCTTCACTGTATATTATACATTTAAAAAACCCTATAAAATAAAACAAAAATACACCTCCTTCACATTGTATGCAATTGAATTAAAAACCCCTGATATTGCATTAATGTTGCACTCTACAGTAGAATTCAGTATAGTTACTGCTCTGGGATAGAAGTTGCTTTTCATCCTATTTGTCCTTGTTTTTATTGTCCTGTACCGTCTGCCAGATGGTAATAGTTCAAAAAAAGGGGCGCCAGGATGAGATGGATCTTTAAGGATGTTTTGATCTTTCTTAAGGCAGCGGGAGCTATCAAGCTCTTCCAAAGAGGGGAGTGGGCAACCAATGACCCTCTGGGCACCTCCCTTCCAGCTGGTCTTCAGGGAAAGCAAGGAAGCACGAAGAGAATTCTTACATTGTGAAGGACCACGAAGGAACGTCATGGAAACAGGACCTGGCAGGGAGAGTGTGGAAACAGGCCCTGGAGAAAGACAGGACAATTTAATTTCAGAGAGAGGAGAAGTTTCCACGAGAAGGTCACAGAGCCACAGGTGCCAATGGAGAAGGGTGGTAGCAACCATCAGCCATCCATGATGTCTGGAACATCTCCATGCTTGGTCGTCTTCCAGCAGAAATAAGAAGGCCTAAAGAAGGGCAGATGCAGAGAGCTGAACACTCTCCTGGTGGGGAGATCTAATGTCCTCCAAAAAGATGCTCATTATTATCCACATAGATGGAGCATTGAATAAAAGCCTTCAGGAAGAACCTCTGGATCCCAAACGCATCTTCCCATGGGCCCTGATCATGTTTGGAAAGCATGTGAAGTTTGTCAACTTAGTTTGTTAAGCCAGAAGGGGGCTGAGCACTGGTCCCCTCCTAATATCTCTTACTGGCCGTCCTTTCAATTTTCAGCCGTGAACGAGCCTGGCCATAAATTGTATGTAAGTTGCGCCGGTCATAAACCAGGTCACCCTGGGTCTGTGATCGATTTTATGACCTTTGAGTGGATTGAGGGAGTTGTTCAAAAGTACAGATGTTGTAAATAATCATATATTCATGTGCCTCTCGTAGGAGAAATTATTTTCAAGAATAAAAAAAAAAGAATAGAATAGAGCTGGAAGTGACATTGGAGGTCTTCTAGTCCAATCCCCTGTTCAAGCACCTATACCAGTGATACCAGTGAACCTGAACTGGCATGCAGAGCGATCTCTCCAGGCATGCCAGCCATCACTAGTTGCTTTTCCAGTTCCCGGCACTCCACCGGCCGAACAGGCTCGCAAACGCTGACCTATAGTATTTCAGATAAGTGACTGTCCAATCTCTTCTCGAAAACCTCCATTGATGGAGTAACCACACCTTCTGGAGACAAGATGTTCCCCTGGTTAAATGTCCTCTTTGTTAGGAAGTTTTCCTCAATTCCAGGTTGCTTCTCTCTTTGATGAGTTTCCATCCATTGTTTCTTGTCCTGCCTTCTGGTGCTTTGGAGAATAATTTGACACACACACCCCTCTTCTTTGTGACAGCTCCCCCAAATACTGGAAGACTGGAGAAAAGAAGTAAGAAAAACCCTGAGATTTGAATTATAAAGTTTTTTTTTATTTTTTTCTCTTTCTTTTTTTCTCTCTCTCTCTTTGCTGTTTTTTGTTACTGCTTTTTTTTTGGCTTTCTTTGCCATCTTTTTGTGGTGGATCTATTCTTGGATATAAATTGGCTTGGAATTACAACGACCTATATTCAGTGGATTACAAATATTAAGATATAAGATGAATAAGACAACATCAGCATTGTCTTCAGTGTCCTCCTTTGCAACCTCTAGCCCTGCTGGCTAGAAAACATTAGACGCTATGGCACAACAAGAAAAAACCAACACTCTGCAATTAGAATTAAAGAATATGATACAAGCTCTCCATGAAGTTTTGAAGGAAAGAATAGGAGAATTAGATGAGAGAATGGAGAAAGT
The DNA here is from genome assembly GCF_028640845.1 of Ahaetulla prasina. Taxonomy (NCBI): domain Eukaryota; kingdom Metazoa; phylum Chordata; class Lepidosauria; order Squamata; family Colubridae; genus Ahaetulla; species Ahaetulla prasina. Next base: position 302,116,790 of record NC_080540.1, on the reverse strand, counting down.
AGAATGGGAATTTAAAAATGTCCCAGGGATCATGGAGAAAAAGCTAAATCAACAGAAAAAAGAATGGGAAAGCTGGACTATAGACTTACAGCAGCAGATAGAAATAAAGAAAACACAATTACTTCCCTAGAAATGGACCGGGCAGATTATTATCTAAGATTTCAGAATATGGAAGAAGAGAAAGGAGAAAACCTAGCAGAGATAATGGCGGATTTGTTGGTGGAAGCGATGGAGGAAACTAAGGAAAGAATTCTAAATGAGATTGATGAGATATTTAGAGTGCATACAATGAGAAATAACCTACCTAGAAAAGTAGGTGCATGTTAGATTTACGAAGAAAGTAATAAAAACAGAGATTTTACAGAGAGTAAGAAACCACCCTATGAAGGAGAAGAGTAGAGATATAGCAGTGTTAAAACAAACACTGAGAAAAGTTAGAGATTTGAGAAGAGAGTATCAGTTCTTGACAAAATGTTTAATTAAAAAAAGGAATAAACTTTAGATGGCTGATACCTGAGGGAGTATTGGTGACTCGGCAGGAGCAAAGACAGACTAGATTCAATAGAGAAGGCAGAACAATTTTATGATCAATACTTGGGACCTCAAGAAGAGGAGAGACTGAAAGAGGAGAGAGCAAGATATCAGGAATAGCTTATGGAAGAGAGAGACAAACAATGAAAAGGGGGTCTCAAGGATTGGGAAGAAATTGCAATAAGAGAAGGAGCAAGGGGAAAGAAACCAAGAGAGACAGGGATGACCATAGCAACAAAACTTACATATAAATTATTTAGAATAGGATAGCATGGCATGGCATGGCATGGCATGGCATGGCATGGAATGAAATAGAATAGAATAGAATAGAATAGAATAGAATAGAATAGAATAGAATAGAATAGAATAGAATAGAATAGAATAACAGAGTTGGAAGGGACCTTGGAGATCTTCTAGTCCAACCCCCTGCTTAGGCAGGAAACCCTACACCACTTCAGACAAATGGTTATCCAATATCTTCTTAAAAACTTCCAGTGAGGCAAGTTGTTCCACTGGTTGATTGCTCTGTCAGGAAATTTCTCCTTAGTTCTAAGTTGCTTCTCTCCTGGATGAGTTTCCACCCATTGCTTCTTGCTTCTCAGGTGCTTTGGAGAACAGCCCGACTCCCTCTTCTTTGTGGCAGCCCCTGAGATATTGGAACACTGCTATCATGTCTCCCCTAGTCCTTCTTTTTATTAAACTAGACATACCCAGTTCCTGCAACCGTTCTTCATATGTTTTAACCTCCCGTCCCCTCATCATCTTTGTTGCTCTTCTCTGCTCCATTTCTAAAGTCTCAACATCTTTTTTACATTGTGGTGACCAAAATTGAATGTAGTATTCCAAGTGTGGCCTTACCAAGGCATTATAAAGTGGCATTAATGCTTCACAGGATCTTGATTCTATCCCTCTGTTTATGCAGCCCAGAACTGTGTTGGCTTTTTTGGCAGCTGCTGCACACTGCTGGCTCATATCTAAATGGTTGTCCACTAGGACAACTTATTATAACATCTGTCTGAGATGGTGTAGGGTTTCCTGCCTGGGCAGGGGGTTGGACTAGAAGGCCTCCAAGGTCCCTTCCAACTCTGTTGTTATTATTATCAAGCAAGGTACCATATATACGGTACCTGTGCGTTTTGGTTTTTCTTGCATAAATGTAGCTATTTGGATCTCAAGAGTCTGAAGGATGGAGATAATCTTATTTGGTTTCCCATCAAACTCGCTCACCTGTTGCAAAGTCTCCGCATATCCAGTCCAGCTGCGTTAGGCCACGCGGAAGGGCAGCTGGAATGTGGGTTGGGGCTGGGCAGGACCCGGGGTGCAAGACCGTGTCCCGCAGCTGCAACAGGCCTTAAGGTTCCTTTACCTTTTCCTGAAGGAACAGAAAGGGAGTTTCTCAGATGTTTTGCTCCCTGTGTATTTGTCCACCTTCTCTAGACATTAACCGTGCGAGGAGACCCATTGTGGTACCTGGGGCTGCACGGCAAATGGCTTCCAGATATCCATCCAAAGATGTTGACACACAAAACCTGATGGAGCTATCTTGGTGTATCAGGAAGGGGCTGCCAGAAAGAAGAGGGGGTCGACCTGCTCTCCAAAGCCCCCGAAGGCAGGACAAGAAGCAATGGGTGGAGGATCATTAAAGAGAGAGTCAACCTAGAAGTAAGGAGGGAATTTTCTGACACAGAACAGTTAACCAGTGGAACTGCCTGCCTCCAAAAGTTGTGGGTGCTCCAACACTGGAAGTTTGGAAGAAGAGATTGGACAACCATTTGTCTGAAGTGGTGTAGGGTGTCCTGCTTGGATTAGAAGGACTGGAAGGTCTTCTAATCTGGTCTGGTCTTCTAATCTAGCCTTGGAGTAGATGATCTAGATGGACTAAGGGTGACATGATAGCAGTCTTCCAATAATTGAGGGGCTGCCACAAAGAAGAGGATGGGGTCAACCTGAAGGAAGGACAAGAAGCAATGGGTGGAAATTAACCAAGGAGAGAAGCAACCTAGTCCTAAAGAGGAATTTCCTGACAGTGAGGACAATTAACCAGTGAAACAGCTTGCCTTCAGATGTTGTGGGTGCTCATCACTGGAGGTTTTCAAGAAAGGACTGGACAGCCACTTGTCTAAAATGGTATATGGCCATGGTGGTGAACCTGTGGTGGCACGCGAACATTGCTTTAGTTCAGCTGCAACATCCATGCGCTCACCGGCCAACTGATTTTCAGGCCTTCTGGGCCCATTGGAAGTCGCAAAACAGGTTGTTTCCAGCCTCCAGTTAGGTGGGGAAGGCCATTTTCATCCTCCCCAAGCTCCTAGGAAGCCTCTGGAGCCTGGGGAGAGTGAAAAACGGGCCTTCCCGTCCCACTGGAAGTTGGCAGATGGTCTGTTTCCAGCCTCCAGAGGGGCGGGGAAGGCCATTTTTGCCCTTCAAGAGAGCCTGGGGAAGGTGAAAAACGGGCCTAGCCGGCCCACCATGCCATCACGTGCCAAAAGTGGGGAGAGCACGGGGTGCATTTAATTATGGGTGTGGGCACACGTGCACACGACCCCCCTGTGCTCCCCCTGCTTTTGGCATGTGATGGCAAAAAGATTAGCCATCACTGGTATAAGGTCTCCTCCGGGGTGAAATGTAAAATTTGTTACTACAGGTTCTGTGGGTGGTGGTGGTGGTAATGTGACTGGGTGGGTGTGCCCAACTTTTTTTTTAAAAACTTTTAAAAGCATTTTTTCCACAACCTCTTCAGATGAAAATGATTTTAAAAGCCTGTGATGATCAGGCAACTCAGCCGGGATCGCCAGAGGGAAAAAAAAGCTTCTAAAGGGTTCTGACGATCCCAGCTGAGTTGCCTGATCGCCAGAACTTTTTAAAAGCATTTTTTTTACAACCTCTTCAGCCGAAGAGGTTGTAAAAAAATGCCTTTAAAAGGTTCTGGAGATCAGGCAACTTAGCTGGGATCTCCAGAGGAGCTTTTTAAAAGCTTTTTTTTTTTACAACCTCTTTGGCTGAAGAGGTTGTAATAAAAATGTTTTTAAAGGGTTCTGACAATCTCAGCTGAGCCGTGGGATCATCAGAGGCTTTTATTTTGTACTTTTAAAAGCATTTTTTGGCCAAAGAAAAAATGCTTTTAAAAGTAAAAAAAAAAAACCTCTGATGATCACGCGGCTCAGCTCGGGTGTGGGGGAGACAGGTATTTTTGCTACCGGATCTCCAAACCACCCACCGCCATCGCTACCTGTTCAGGCAATCCGGTCCAAACCGGGAGCATTTCACCCCTGGGTCTCCTGCTTGAGCAGGGGGTTGGACTAGATGATCTCCAAGCTCCCTTCCAGCTCATTCTGTTAACCAGTGGAACAACTTGCCATCCAGAAGTTGTGGGTGCTCCATCACTGGAGGTTTTTAAGAAGAAACTGGACAACCATTTGTTTGAAATGGCAAAGGGTCTCCTGCTTGATTAGAGGGTTGGACTAGAAGACCTCCAAGGTCCCTTCCAAGCCTGTTATTCTGAAATCCCTCGAAACAGCTTAACGAAGACGCCCCTGCTGCAGACGGGCAAACCGGCAAGAGGACGGCCTGTTCCCCACCCAAACCCAGCCCTCCCTGCCCCCACCCTGCTCTTGGAAGCTGAAATGGGGACCCCCACCCCCACCCCTCTCAAAGCCCAATGCTAAAAAGTTAAAGCCAATCAATGTTGATTTGCATTCCTGAGCAGTGGCCTTTGCTCGGCCCGATAGATCAATGGACCCTTCATTTCTCCAGCCGGGAGTTGCTCAAACCTACTTTAAAACAAAGATAGATATAGCGATTGTAAGTAACTGGAGCCGCAGCGGCGGCTTTTGAACTCTTATCACCGAGCCCGCTGTGAGCTTTCCCCCCTCCCCACCCGGGCCCCCCTCCCACACCAGCCCCAATCTATCCCATCGATTGTCATAGGTGAGGCTAATTAATAAACAGGGAAAGCGAAGGAATGCAACCGCAGTCACTGGGGCTTCCGACCCGTTGCTCCTAATTACGAAGTTGACTTTAGGGGGAAGGATTGGCTTGGATTAATTAAAAAAACGTTCCAGATTGACGCGGAGAGCCTAAAATCTGAGGCGTCATGCAAAAAAAAAACCACACACATCCCAAAAGACAGTTTGACCTGACCTCAACTTAATGACCACAATTGAGCCCCTGTTGGTAAGTGAGACATTTGGGCTGCGAGTTCTGCCCCATTCTGTGACCTTTCTTGCCACCGTCGTTAAGTGAAGCACTGCAGTTGTTAAGTTAGTAACCCGGCTGTTAAGTGAATCTGAAGGCAACTTCCATTCCACTGGTTGATTGTCCTCACTGTCAGGAAGTTTCTCCTCAATTCCAGGTTGCTTCTCTCTTTGATCAGTTTCCATCCATGGTTTCTTCTCCTGCCTTCAGGTGCTTTGGAGAATAAGTTGGCCCCCTCTTTTCTTTGTGGCAGCCCCTCAAATACTGGAATAGGGCTGTCATGTCCCCCCTAGTCCCTCTTTTCCCTAGACTAAAGGTAAAGTTAAGGTTCCCCTCGCACATGTGTGCTAGTCATTCCCGACTCTAGGGGGCAGTGCTCATCTCCGTTTCAAAGCCGAAGAGCCAGCGCTGCCCAAAGACATCTCCGTGGTCATGTGGCCGGCATGACTCAACGCCAAAGGCGCACGGAATGCTGTTACCTTCCCACCAAAGGTGGTCCCTATTTTTCTACTTGCATTTTTTATGTGCTTTCGAACTGCTAGGTTGGCAGAAACTAGGACAAGTAACGGGAGCTCACCCCGTGACGCAGCACTAGGGATTTGAACTGCTGAACTGCCGACCTTTCGATCAACAAGCTCAGCATCTTAGCCACTGACCCACTGGATTCCTTATTCCTCTAGACTAGCCATACACAAATCCTGCAACTGTTCTCCATATGTTTTAGTCTCCAGGCCTTTAATCATCTTTGTTGCTCTTCTCTGCAAAATTTTCCAAAATTCAATATCGTGTATGTGTGTGTAATGTGACCAAAACTGGATGCAGTATTCCAGGCAGTGGCCTTACTGTTGAAATCGTTCCATTTCAGTCGCTGGGTAGCAAAACAGATCACGCCCAAAGCGGATAATCGGAGGCTGAAAGGGCCTCTGAAGTTTTCTAAAGTTTTGAGACTCCAACCCCAAAACTTCTCCCGTAATTAGTGAAGTTTCCTTCGACAAGGGAGCCAGAGAAGAATCAGAAAAGAAGATGGATAAAGGCAGCCTCGCTTTTGTTCTGCTCAGTCGATACTTTTATTGAAAGAGATGCCATCGCTAAAAAAAAGAAAAGAAAAGAAAGGATAAATAAAAGCTTTGTTCAACAAAGAGTGACAATTAAAAATGGCAAGGCTAGCAAAAAAAAAAAATACAACACAAACCTCTGATATAAGGAGGGAATCGCCTTGGGAGAGTCATCCATTGCAGCAGCCGGCCCTTCTCTGGAAAATCCCACTCAGAAGCCCACGCAGGAGGTCAATGGAAGACGGGGCTGCCTTACAGTCAAGAATAGAATAGAATAGAATAGAATTTTTTATTAGCCAAGTGTGATTGGACACACAAGGAATTTGTCTTGGTGCATATGCTCTCAGTGTACATAAAAAGACAAGATCGATTCGTCAAGAATCATAAGGTACAACATTTAATGATAGTCTAGAATAGAATAGAATAGAATAGAATAGAATAGAATAGAATAGAATAGAATAGAATAGAATAGAATAGAATAGAATAACATAACATAACATAACATAACATAACATAACATCAGAGTTGGAAGGGACCTTGGAGGCCTTCTAGTCCAACCCCCTGCCCAGGCAGGAAACCCTACACCATCTCAGTCAGATGGTTATCCAACATTTTCTTAAAAATTTCCAGTGTTGGAGCATTCACAACTTCTGAAGGCAAGTCGTTCCACTTATTAATTGAATAGAATAGAATAGAATAGAATTTTTTATTGGCCAAGTGTGATTGGACACACAAGGAATTTGTCTTGGTGCATATGCTCTCAGTGTACATAAAAAGACAAGATCGATTCGTCAAGAATCATAAGGTACAACATTTAATGATAGTCATAGAATAGAATAGAATAGAATAGAATAGAATAGAATAGAATAGAATAGAATAGAATAATAGAATAGAATAGAATAGAATAGAATAGAACAGAACAGAACAGAACAGAACAGAACAGAATAGAATATAATTTTTATTGGCCAAGTATGATTGGACACACAAGGAATTTGTCTTGGTGCATATGCTCTCAGTGTACATAAAAAGACAAGATCCAGTCGTCAAGAATCATAAAAGTACAACATTTAATGATAGTCATAGAATAGAATAGAATAGAATAGAATAGAATAGAATAGAATAGAATAGAATAGAATAGAATTCTTTATTGGCCAAGTGTGATTGGACACACAAGGAATTTGTCTTGGTGCATATGCTCTCAGTGTACATAAAAAGACAAGATCCATTCGTCAAGAATCATAAAAGTACAACATTTTAGAATAGAATAGAATAATAGAATAGAATAGAATAGAATAGAATAGAATAGAATAGAATAGAATAGAACAGAACAGAACAGAACAGAACAGAATAGAATATAATTTTTATTGGCCAAGTATGATTGGACACACAAGGAATTTGTCTTGGTGCATATGCTCTCAGTGTACATAAAAAGACAAGATCCAGTCGTCAAGAATCATAAAAGTACAACATTTAATGATAGTCATAGAATAGAATAGAATAGAATAGAATAGAATAGAATAGAATAGAATAGAATAGAATAGAATTCTTTATTGGCCAAGTGTGATTGGACACACAAGGAATTTGTCTTGGTGCATATGCTCTCAGTGTACATAAAAAGACAAGATCCATTCGTCAAGAATCATAAGGTACAACATTTAATGATAGTCATAGAATAGAATAGAATTGAATAGAATAGAATAGAATAGAATAGATTTTTTTATTGGCCAAGTGTGATTGGACACACAAGGAATTTGTCTTGGTGCATAGGCTCTCAGTGTACATAAAAGAAAAAATACCTTCATCAAGTACATCATCAGGGTACAGTCAAGCAGCTGTACCCGTTTTTGTTTTTTTAAAAAGCTTTTTATATTATAGACAAACATACATTTAAAACATCAGCAATTCCTTCTGTGTGACGTCTTGGTGTTTTCTTCCTGGCTCCATCTTTTTATTGTTTCTTCACTTCTTCACTTCAATTTAAACTATTACCATTTTTCCACAGATACATTTTTATCCTTTTCTTACATAATTATCCATTGCTCATCTGTACCTCTCTTCTAACCAATGGTAAAATTTATCCCATATCTTAAAATATTCTGAATCCTCTCTTTCTTTAATCATCAAAGTTAATCTATTCATTTCTGCACCGTCTAAATTTTTTCTAATAATTTCTCCTTCCAGGGGTATTTTCTCTGCTTCCCAATTTTGCGCAAAAACAATTCTTGCTGCTGTACCGGTTGAACGTTGTGGCAATCCGTTTTGGCCACAGACTCCCTCCAGCTTCTCTCTGACATGTGAACTCTCCCAGAAATTAACCTGCCAGCTACACCGGCTTATATTTATTTCTTAATTAAATGGATCTGCTGCCCATCGCACCATCGGAGCGGCTCTTGAGTGTCATGTTGCAATAAAAGCAAGAATAAAGAGACATTGAACACCTCAAATACAATAAAATTAATAGGGATTGGATAAAACTAAGAACTAAGGTACATAGTGAATCGGAATCAGAATGGAGCCGGAAGGGACCTTGGAGGTCTTCTAGTCTACCCTGTCATTGCAATGGACTTTATAGTTGAGCTCCCAGAGAGTGGGGGAAATACAGTGATTTGGACAATAATTGACTTATTTTCTAAGCAATGCCACTTTACGGCTTGCTCAGGACTGCCCTCTGTGAGGAAGCTGGGAAAAATTTACCTGTTGTGCCTCGTCCTCCCTCCTCTCCTCAGCCGGGCCCCTCCCGTCTCCACCCAAGCCTGTTATCAGACTCTGAGTCTGATAATGAAGATGAACGGCCTGTCATGCCTCCAGCCCCCGGCCTTGGCCCCACGCCCGGAGAGGATGTCAGGAATGAGCAAACAAACCTCACTCCTACAGCGTGTGAGCAGGGAGCCAGCCACGTGCTGGAATTACCGACAGCAGATCCAGCTGAAGAGAATTCACAGTGGGAGGATCCTCGCTTCCAGAGATCTGAGAGGTGACGCCAGCAGAAGGAAGGGAGGGGCAGGCCTGGATAAATGCTGAGTCATGGAGCCACACCCCACAGCCTATATAAAGGACCTGCTTGTGGCATTCCAACCTCGAATCAAGCAAAGTCTCATCTGGTTTGCTGAAGTCACAACTTGGACTCCTGCCTGCCCTGAGAAACCCGGAAGGAATTTGGCAAAGCTGCAGAGGCTTCGTTGCCACGCTTGATACGGACTTCCTAGACCAGGTCATCGGAGGGGGAGTAGGACACGACATTACCAGCTTCCTCACAGAGGGCAGTCCTGAGCAAGCTATAAAGTGGGGTTGCTTAGAAAATAAGTCAATTACTGTCCAAACCACTGTATTTCCCCCACTCTCTGGGAACTCAACTATAAAGTGCCAATATGACATCTCTAATAAAACGGAACTGCCTAGCCTCGGAGTCTTCCTTCATTTGGGGTTTTATTTGGACACCATAACACAGCCCCTGCTCAAGCAGGAGACCCTCTACCGTTTCAGACAAGTCACTGTCCAGTCTCTTCTTAAAAACTTCCAATGATGGAGCACCCACAACTTCTGGTGGCAAGCTGTTCCACTTCTTCTGACTGTCGGGAAATTCCTCCTTACTTCTAGGTTGCTTCTCTCCTTGACTAGTTTCCATCCGCTGCTTCTTCTCCTGCCCTGAGGGGCTTTGGAGAATAGCTTGACTCCCTCTTCCGTGTGACCACCAGAGGTGGGTTTCAGCAGGTTCTGACCAGTTCTGGAGAACCAGTAGTGGAAATGTTGAGTAGTTCGGAGAACCGGAGACCAAATTCGGTCTGGCCCCACCCCCATCTAGTCTCTGCCTCCCAAATCCCAGCTGAAGGAACTGGGGAGGAACTGGGGATTTTGCAGTAACCTTCCCCTGGATTGGGGTGGGAATGGAGATTTTACAGCAGCCTTCCCCTGCCATGCCCACCAAACCACACCCAGAGAACCGGTAGTAAAAAGTTTTGAAACCCACCACTGATGACCACCTCTCAAATATTAGAAAACTGCTGTTTTATACCAGGTGAACCAAGACTGGGGACTGACCACTGGCATCTGGACTCCAGTCTAATCCTCTGGGACCCAAAACTCTTAGCATCACCCTTGCCAGACCCGGACCACAGGGATATTGGGTCCCTGTATCCTCTCCAAAGCATCAATAAAGGCACTGTCAAGATTGAATCGCTTGACTTCTTCTGACCTTCCATCGCTCTTCAGCTTGCCATTCAAGCCAAAGGAGGGAGGGCTTGAATGGAATGCTAAGCTTTCGTCTATGGACCGTGGTAGCCCGAACCTCACCAAGGTCACTGCTGCAGGTGTTACACGTCGACATGGACTGTTCCCATAACAAAAGGAAGTTTTGCAATCAGACAATGTGAACACCCAGGGGTGAGGAGAAAGGAAAATTACCATTTAAATAAGCGAGCTTTTGCACGGGAAAATCAGAGCTGGTTTTGCTTCTGCAGTTCTGAGATGGTGTATCCAATAAAGTTATACTTTTGGGGATTCAAAACTCCCGAGAGTGTTTATGGAGATTCTCCATCATCCAGGTCATGGTTGTCCCAAAGGTGCTTTTTCAAGAGGCAACTTGGACTTTCTGGTTTTTCTTTGAAGACGTTTCGCTTCTCATCCTAGAAGCTTCTTCAGCTCTGACTGGATGGTGCGGAATGGAAGGATTTTATACTCCTTGCAGACAGCTGGTCATTTGCATCCTTTTAGAGGGTCGTTGAGGCCACTGTGTCCTCAAGCAATCCTTCCATTCCCTACCATCCAGTCAGAGCTGAAGAAGCTTTTTGGATGAGAAGCGAAACGTCTTCAAAGAAAAACCAGAAAGTTCAGTTGCCTCTTAAAAAAAAACCCCTTTGGAACTCCCAAGAGTGTTTTACTTCTTTTGGGTTTGCTAGTCAAACCGTTGAGAGAGACTTGATAATCCCCAAGGACCTTCCCTCTACCACTTATATATATATCCCCCCCCCAACTCTTTCTTAAATGACTGACTCTCTTCTCCTGCCACCTGCCACCCCGGCACTTCAGACAATTAGATACCCTGCTGGAGATCCATGGATCAGTTTTGATTAATGCTCAGGAGATGGCAGGTGGCCTCCTCCATCCAGCCTTCCACCCCGGGGGGTCCTCCCTGACCCCGACCCTCTAATGAACACTGCCAAGGCTAAGTCTCACCTGCACCCATGTGATGTTTCCCGGCCTTGACTGCAGCCCTCGGTGCTTCGGTCCCCTGCTGGGTGATGATTGGCAGCAAGAGACCAAGGTGAGACCCCAATTAGCCATGGAATCAATGGCAGTTCCTTGGACCCCCCCTGCCGGTTGTCGGGCTGCCTGCGCCAGACTCTCCAGCTTGTTAAGGTGGTTTAGTTCCCGGGATTCTAGGAGGGGGAGGCCCATGCTCGCCTTGCCTGCCCCCCCCTCAAGAAATAAAGACCAGATCCTCAGCACAACATGCCAACGGCTTATTAAGGTTTTATCGATCTGTCGCCTTCCAGGGTTTGAAACTCTGAGCGATGGGCCGAGGGCGGATCATAAGGCTGGTGGGTTTCTGTAGCACTGAAGTGGGATCCCCGTTTATTCCTTCCACAACATCTGAATATGAACTCTGTTTTCCTAACACTCCCCAGGAAAAGGTTTAACCCCCTAACCCCAAAGCAATTTCAGTCGCTTGAACAAAATATTCCGATTTTGAAAAATAAAGGCAGAGGAACAGAGCTAGGCTCCCAGGTGTGTGAGCATGATGTCGTGATTGGCTTAGGATAACGTACATTCAGAATTGGTCAAAGTATCAGGGAGGATAAGTCCCCAGTGGAATAGATTAATTTTTCAGTGAGGATGGGGGTGATTGGGTCATGAAAAAGTGGAATAATCTGAAGCAGAAGGAGATGAAAAGCATCTATCGGGGTGCTCTTGGAATAGAAACTTGTTCCTCCCTCCTTCCTTTCCTTCCATCCATCCATCCTGCCATTATTCCTCCCTCTCTCTTTTAATTCAATCCTGCCTTCATTCCTGCCTTCCAGCGTGGGCGAAAGAAAGGCAGTAAAATCACTCTAGGTGTAGGGACAGTGTAAAATATTAACACATGATAAATAATGGAACAATTAAAAATAATAGCACAGAATTCTCTCTCTCTCTCTCTCTCTCCCTCCTCCTCCTCCTTCTTCTTTCTTTTTCCTTCCTCCTCCCTCCCTCCTCCTCCTCCTCCTTCCCTTTCTTTTTCCTTCCTTCCTTCCCTCCCTCTCTCTCTTAATTTCTTCCTGCCTGCCATCCTTCCTGCCTTCCTGCCTCATTCCTGCCTTCCATTCCGCCTTCCTCCCTCCCTCCCCCCTTCCCTTTCTTTTTTCCTTCCTTCCTTCTTTCCTTCATCCCTCCCTCCCTCCATGATATAACAATATGCAACAGATTCCTTCACTCTAAAAAGGGGTATGGTAGAAAGCAAGCTGACATCATCCAGAGCATAGAAAAACTCAAAGAAATAGTGCAAGATTGGAAGACGTTAAGAGACCTGGCCCATACAATCACCAAGAGTTGGACATCCTCCTCCTCCTCATCATCATCATCATCAGAGCCTAGCTTCAAATCATTGGTTGCTCATAAAAATCTACTGGGTAAATCCATGCCAACTGCTATGCCAGGTAAAAATAAGGCTTAGGAGTTTGTAAGTATGTAGTTTGGCAATTCAGAGGGTCACAATGTCTGAATCCAGCCATCCTACTGTGGTTTATTTGCTTGAGCAGAACTTGTCTAGCCAACACAGCAATATTTTTTTTTTATTAGCCCAGCCAGATCCTGAAGATGAAACTGAAATACTTTGGCCACCCAATGAGAAGGAAGGACTCACTGGAGAAGAGCTGAATGCTGGGAAAGATTGAGGGCAAAAGAAGGAAACAACAGAGAACGAGGTGGCTGGAGGGAGTCACTGAAGCAGTCGGCGTGAGTTTAAATGGACTCCAGAGGTTGATAGAGGACAGGAAGGCCTGGAGGAATGTTCTCCATGGGGTCGCGATGGGCCGGACACGACTTCGCAACTAACAACAACAACACAATGGCATGCTGAATCTGGATGATCATGAACCAATGAGGAATTCTGACTTCAAGTACCATCATAGCAATGAAAGCCAGTTAGATGACTTTACACACCAGTCCCTCTCTCTCAGCTCAACCCACCTCACAGGATTGTTGTGGAGAAAATAGGAGGAGAAAGGTCTGTTGGATATGTTTGCTGCTTTGATTTATTTGTAAAATAAGAAAGGCGGGGTACAACTTAAATAAATAAATAAAAAATGCTGCCTCTGCTATCTCCTTGTAAGAATTAATAGAGAGGGGAATATAATATAATGGTCATTTTGCCATAAGGACTTGATCGAAATACGTTCAGTTTCCCAAAGGCAACTGGACTTTCTGGTTTTTCTTTGAAGCCGTTTCTTGGATGAGAAGCAAAACTTCTTCAAAGGAAAAAAAAAACCGAGAAAGTCCAATTGCCTTTTGAAAAAGCACCTTTGGGACAACCATGACCTGGATGACGGAGAATCTCCACAGACAAGACAGTGAGAAACATTTCTTTTTGCCCACCAAAGGAGTTTGTTCTGTGTGTTGGGTACCTAGAATCTTCCTCACTGCAACCAGAAACAACAGGTGACTCTACTCACATTCAAGGTCCGCCTGGCCAGAAAAAAACTAGACAACCGTTTCTAATGTCAGGACCTTGGACAACTCCCGGGTGAGCGCTAGGCTGGCTCGTTCTCTGAATTCAGGACCCTGGACAGCTCCCCGTGCAACCTTTTCTTCCCGGCCAATTTTGGACTTTTGGACTGCATTAAAATTGGGATTTAAAAAACCAACTTTCCCTACTCTCAAACCCTACTTCCTTTAGCACTGAATGTAGTACCTAGTTGGGTAATGAAACGTCTGCAGGAAAGTTAACTAGGTTCAGGGAACATCAAGGACCCCACAGTCCTCTCCTCTTCCTCTTCCTCCTCCTCCTCCTCCTCCTACTACTACTACTATTTTCTGCAAATCCCACTCCTAGTAACTCCAATGTTACCTAGTTGGGCAATGAAACAACTGCAAGAAAACAACCAAGCTCAGGGGGCACAGTCATTGTCCTTCTCCCCCTCTCCTCCTCCTCTTCTTTCTCCTTCTCTTTCCTTCTCCTTCTCCTTCTCCTCCCATTCGTCCTCCTCCTCACCCTCACCCTCCTCCTCCCCACAAGCCCCTCCCTCTTCTACCACTGATGATGTTACCTAGTCAGGCAATGAAACTTCTGCAAGAAAACAACCAACCTCAGGGGGCACCTAGGACCCCACAGTTGTCGGTGTCGTCGTCCTCCTCCTTGTGACCCTTTCTAGCAGGTTCATAAAACCTCTGCAAGAAAACAACCAAGCTCAGAGAGCACCAAGCACCTGGCAATCCTTCTCTTCCTCCTCCTCCTCCTCCCCTTTAATCTCCCATCTTGAATGGTTCCATGGTGATGGAATGGAAGGTTTCATTCCTGATCCATCACTTCATGTGAAGGATGAAGTGGGCTCCTGGTTGCACATATTGTTCAGAAGAGCTTCCTCCTGCTCGTAGACAGACCATTGCTCAACAGGATTGATGAGAGCCCGCGGGAAGTGCCCATCCAGTGCTGAAGACAGCAAAACAGTTATTACATCAGAACAAATATTGTCTGGCAGAGTTAGAGAGCCCGTGTGTCTTCCACACCAATAATTCAATGCCGCTTAATTAAAAGGATCGTTTTAAAAATTAAAACAATGCATCCATGGTTTAGAATACGTTACTACATTAGCATTTTCCATTCAGTTCCCCAAAAAATAGCAACTTGAAAATAGCTCAGGGAAATGTTAAACCAGAAGGCTATTTTTTTCTAAAAGGAACATTTGGATGAGGTCTTCTCAATTTAATGGCCCATGGATGGTGACTCCAACCCCAGAGTTGAAATCCCACTGTTTTTATGTATAGAGGGCTGCAGCATCCATCTTGATTTTTTTATACCTCCTCCGAATAGAATAGAATAGAATAGAATAGAATAGAATAGAATAGAATAGAATAGAATAGAATAGAATAGAATAGAATAGAATAGAATAACAGAGTTGGAAGGGACCTTGGAGGTCTTCTAGTCCAACCCCCTGCTTAGGCAGGAAACCCTACACCACTTCAGACAAATGTTATCCAATATCTTCTTTAAAACTTCCAGTGAGGCAGGTTGTTCCACTGGTTGATTGCTCTGTCAGGAAATTTCTCCTTAGTTCTAAGTTGCTTCTCTCCTGGATGAGTTTCCACCCATTGCTTCTTGCTTCTCAGGTGCTTTGGAGAATAGCTTGACTCACTCTTCTTTGTGGCAACCCCTGAGATATTGAAACACAGCTATCATGTCTCCCCTAGTCCTTCTTTTCATTAAACTAGACATGCCCAGTTCCTGCAACCGTTCTTCATATATTTTAGCCTACGGTCCCCTAATCCTCTTTGTCGCTCTTTTCTGCTCCATTTCTAGAGTCTCCACATCTTTTTTACATCGTGGTGACCAAAACTGGATGCAGTATTGCAAGTGTGGCCTTAAAAGGGCCTTATAAAGTGGCATTAACACTTCACGTGATCTTGATTCTATCCCTCTGTTTATGCAGCCTAGAACTGGGTTGTCTTTTTTGGCAGCTGCTGCACACGGCTGGCTCATATCTAAATGGTTGTCCACTAGGACTCTCACAGGTACCCACAAGATCCCTCTCACAGGTACTACTATTGAGCAAGGTACCACATATCCAGTACCTGTGCCTTACACAATGTAAGCCGCCCTGAGTCTTTGGAGAAGGGCGGGATATAAATATATTTTAAAAAATTGTGGGATTTTTTGGGCCTAAATGTAGAACCTCACTATTTTCACTGTTGAATTTCATTTTGTTAGATAACGCCCAATGTTCAAGTCTGTCAAGATCCTTCTGTATCTTGAGCCTATCTTCCGGAGTGCTGGCTATTCCTGCCAGCTTGTCTGCAACAAAAATTCTCCCCCCGCCCCAATTGCTGAGTCCTATTTCCTTTGCTTGAGGATGCCTCTTTTCTCCCATCCGCCTTTCTAATTCCTTCTTGAGGCTCCTTCTCTATTGATTTACTTTATTGGTATTCGTTTGTTCGTTTTGTTTATTTATCCATCCATTTATCCATCCATCCATCCATCCATGCAGATTATATGCCACCCATCAGGCGACTCAAGGCAACTTACAAAAAGCTTAACCGGGCAATAAAGGTAGTCCTCGACTTACAACCACAGTAGAGCCCCAAAATGTATGTTGCTAAACAGTTATTATGTGAGCTTTGCTCCGTTTCACAACCTTTCTGGCTACACTTGTTAAGGACATCACCACTGTTCTTGCATTAGTAACCAGGTTGTTAAACAAATCTGGTCGTAAAACTGGATCACCTGACTCCAGGATGCTGCAACCGTCATAAAAATGAGTCAGGTGCCGAGCATCCAAATTTTGATCCCGTGACTGTGGAGAGGCTGCCACGGTCGTAAGTGTGAAAGACAATCCTAATTCCCCCTTTTTCAACGCCGTTGTGACTTTGAACGGTCACTAAGCGAACTGTTATAAGTGGAGGAGTCCCCGTATGTGGGGGAGGGGAGCACGGATGATTTCCCACCTCTGCTGGTACGTGAGAAGCCAGCTCTGATGCCTTCTGAAGACCTAGCAAACTCTGAGATACTCTGAGCCCGCCACCTCCTCTAGAAAACGTGGTTGTTGAGGTGTAAAATTAGCAATGCAGCAAAAAAGGATTGTGGTGTGTGTGTGTGTGTGTGTCCCAACAGTCCACCTCCCAGGTATATCTATCAGCACCTGACAGGCTGAGGGAGCGCAAAACGCCCGGCTGTTAATTCGTTTGTGTTTATTCCTTACGTTAATGAGTCTTTTCCTGCATCCCAATAATAAGCCCATTAGCTACAAATGGTGGCAGGAAAACACTCTCCCCCGTTTATCGCCCAGACTACAAATCTCCGTTAGTCCTAATTAAAACAACTGTTCGACCTTTAATTAAGTCATCTTTTTTCCTTCCTTTTTTTTTCCTTCCGGCCAAATCACAGAGCGTAAGGGGTCAATGGGAAGAGTTCTGCCAGAGCTGGTCTCCTTCAAATAGTAGGGTTTTTAAGGCCCGGGTTGTAGTAAGGTGGTTCATACAACTTAAGAAGCTTATGGCATGCTCCCCTATTCCTAGGAAGAATTAATTCATGGGCCTCCACACCAGACGCTGCATGGGTTTCCGAGTGCACACCAGGATAGCATTTATGCCTAGCATCTTATGCCTTGAAGGTCTCAAATGCATTCGTCCAAACAACCAACTAACCAACCAATCTCAGGGTAGCCATAGAAGAGAATATTTGTAGCTCAGGGTTGAACTGTGGGGTCCTTGGTGCTCTCTGAGCTTGGTTGTTTTCTTGCAGATGTTTCATGACCAACTAGGTAACATCATCAATGCTGGAAGGTAGAGGAGGGTTTGTGGAGAGGAGGGGAGGAGGGGGAGGAGTGGAAGAAGGAGAAGAAGAAGGAGAAGGAGAAGGAGAACTGTGGCATCTTTGGTGCTCTCTGAGCTTGGTTGTTTTCTTGCAGATGTTTCATGACCCAACTAGGTAACATCATCAATGCTAGAAGGTAGAGGAGGGTTTGTTGAGAGGAGGAGGGCGAGGGGGGAGGAGGGGGAGGGCGAGGGCGAGGAGGAGGAGAGGGAGGAGGAGAAAGAGAAGGAGAACTGTGCCATTTTTGGTGCTCTCTGAGCTTGGTGGTTTTCTTACAGCTGTTTTCTTACCCAACTAAGAAACATTATCAGTTCTTAGTTATATAGTCATTTGCCAAAAGGCCCATCCTAGCCCGGTGGGTTTGCCCAATCCAGGACCTTTCTTTATCCACTCCAGAGGTGGGTTTCAGAAGGTTCTGACCAGTTCTGGAGAACCGGTAGCGGAAATTTTGAGTAATTCGGAGAACCGGTAGTAAAAATTCTGACCGGCCCCACCCTCATCTATTCTCTGCCTCCCGAGTCCCAGCTGATCAGGAGGAAATGGGGATTTTGCAGTATCCTTCCCCTGGAGTGGGGTGGGAATGGAGATTTTACAGTATCCTTCCCCTGCCATGCCCATCAAGCCACACCCACCAAGCCATGCCACACCCACAGAACCGGTACTAAAAAAATTTGAAACCCACCAGTGGTCCACTCCCCAGCTCAACAGGGCCAAGCTTCCAAGCGAAAATTGTGAAATCCACCCTGAAGTGGTTTGGAGAACAGGAAAGCCTCCCTCCACTGCAACTCACTCTGGATGAGTGCTCAGTCACGCACGCCCTGGTCATCTCCTGGTCAGACTACTGCAATGCGTTCTACCTGGAGCTGCCCTTGGAGAGTGTTTGGAAGCTCTACCTGGTGCAGAATGTAGCCACATGAGCAGTTTTCGCCACACCCAGGATGTTGTGTGTAAGACCTCTTCTGCGCGAGATGCATCAGCCCCTGATCTGCTCCTGGGTCCAACTCAAAGTATTGGTTCAGGCCTTTACAGACCTTCATGCTGTGGGTCCAGGATAGCTGGGGAGCCATCTCACCCCAATGGAACTCGCCTGCCCCACTTGTGCCAGCAGAAGAGGCCTTCCAAGGACCAAATCATCTAAGGAATTCAGGCAGGTGGGATCAAGGAGAAGAGGGAATGCCGAGAAGAGACACTAAGATGATCAAAGGCCTAGAGACTAAAACATAGGAAGAACAGTTGCAGGATTTGGGTTTGGCCAGTCTGGAGAAAAGAAGGACTAGGGGGGACATGATAGCAGTAGTCCAGTATTTGAGGGGCTGCCATAAAGAGGGAGAGGTTCTCCAAAGCCCCTGAAGGCAGGAGAAGAAGCAACAAATGGAAACTAATCAAGAAGAGAAGCAATCTGGAACTGAGGAGAAACTTCCTAACAGTGAGGACAATTAACCAGTGGAACAGCTTGCCACCAGAAGTTGTGGGTGCTTCATCACTGTAGATTTTCCAGAACAGACTGGACAGTCACTTGTCCAAACTGGTATAGGGTCTCCTGCTTGAGCAGGGGGCTGGACTAGAAGACCTCCAAGGTCCCTTCCAGCTCTATTCTGATTCTGATTCCGATTGATTCTGATTCTGCCTGCGGAACGCTCTACCACTGGAGGTGAGAACTGTTCTCACCCTTATGGCTTTCCAGAAGGGGATCAGAATTTGGCTTTGCCAGTTGGCCTGGCCACCCGTGGAAGACTCTCACCACAGGGGTGGCTGATGGGGTAAGAAGACCTCCTCCCTATGTCGTCCATCTCTTGGTTTCCGGTTATATTTTTCATTGGCATAGTTTTAATATTTCAATTGCTTTTCGATTTATCTTTCTGGAATCTGTAAGCAGCCCAAAGTGGTCTTTATAGAGAGATGGGCGGTATAAAAATGTAATGAATTAAATAAAGCTAGGTGGTCATTAAGACTTTTTTTTTTTTTTACATTTATACCCCGCCCTTCTCCGAAGACTCAGGGCGGCTTACAATGTATAAGGCAATAGTCTCATTCTATTTGTATATTTTTTTACAAAGTCAACTTATTGCCCCCTCAACAATCTGGGTCCTCATTTTACCTACCTTATAAAGGGTGGAAGGCTGAGTCAACCTTGGGCCGGGCTCGAACCTGCAGTAATTGCAGGCTCTGTGTTCTAATAACAGGCTTCTCTATTGCCTGAGCTATCCCACCACCAAGACTTGATGGCGCATCATCGATCAATCGAATTTGTTCTTCACTTCGTCTATTAAACTCATCGGATGTCGAGAGAGGTACAAAGTTCTGCCTCTCACACTTCTGGCAGCTTCAGCCATTATTAATTGATGCTTTTGTGTGATGTCTTTTGTGCAGTTCTCTTTAGCGCAGGGGTCTCCAACCTTGGCAACTTTAAACCTAAAGGACTTCAACTCCCAGAATTCCCCAGCCAACAACCTAGAACTAAGGAGAAACTTCCTGATATGAGGACAATTAACCAGTGGAACAGCTTGCCACCAGAAATTGCGGGTGCTCCCATCACTGGAGGTTTTCCTGAAGAGACTGGGCAGCCACTTGTCCATAATGGCCTAGGGTCTCCTGCTTGAGCAGGGGGTTGGACTAGAAGACCTCCAAGGTCTCTTCCAACTCTATTCTGATTGATGGATGAAGTTATGAATTCCCTTGCTGTTGATTTCAGTGGGGTATGAATCTACAGTAATCTTTGACTTACATCCATTCACTTAGTGACCATTCAAAGTCACAATAGCATTGAAAAAAGAACCTGATGAGTGTTTTTCACACTTAGGATCATTGCAGCATCTTTAGGGTCCTCCGATCAAAACTCGGAAGCTCGGCAACTGACTCACATTTATGACGGTTCTAGCGCCCCAGGATCGCGTGATCCCCTTTAGATTCCCTTAACAACTGTGGCAAGGAAGTTTGTAAAACGGGGCAAAAATAACTATTTTATTTTTTATTTTTATTTGCATTTATATCCCGCCCTTCTCCGAAGACTCAGGGCGGCTTACACTATGTTAGCAATAGTCTTCATCCTATTTGTATATTTAGATACAAAGTCAACTTTTATTGCCCCTAACAATCTGGGTCCTCATTTTACCTACCTTATAAAGGATGGAAGGCTGAGTCAACCTTGGGCCTGGTGGGACTATATCTTGCTTAGCGACAGAAATGTCAGGCTCAATTGTGTTCATAAGTCAAGGACTACCTGCAATTAAGGCTCACTGCAGTTATTACTTAGACGGTGTAACAACCGTGTGACTAACTTAACAACTGCCGGTTTAGCTCACGCTGGTAAAGCCTGTTATTAAGAACACAGTAGCCTGCAATTACTGCAGGTTCGAGCCCGGCCCGAGGTTGACTCAGCCTTCCATCCTTTATAAGGTAGGTAAAATGAGGACCCAGATTGTTGGGGGGGCAATAAGTTGACTTTGTAAAAATATACAAATAGAATGAGACTATTGCCTTATACACTGTAAGCCGCCCTGAGTCTTCGGAGAAGGGCGGGATATAAATGTAAACAAAAAAAAAAACTGCACTGATTCACTTAACAACGGGGGCCAGGTCAATTTGTCCCAAAATGCACCATCTCTGGTGTCATTGGAAGATGGGAATAATGCCCCCCACCCACCCAGGAGGAAAGTGGACGTTCCCACCACACCAGGGAGGCCCAAAGGGCATCGCAAAGGTCCTGCGGTTCATCACTTTAATCCTTCCTTGCAATTGGCTTATATAGGCTGTCAGAATCCTGATTTATTGACCCAAGTCCAACCTCGGTCAATAGGAGCTGCTCGGACTAGTAAATTGTAATATTGACTTGCTAGGTGGGAGGGGGAGAGAATGACACAGAAAGAAAATCTTCATCGAATCCATTTGTAACCCAACGAGGAATCGTGTCCCGCTGGAAACGGGCGAGGAATTTGCTGGCCAATTAAGGCAGAGGGAAACTAGGAACTGGGAACAGGAAGAGAAAGTTTGGAGGATTTGAGCCTCTCACGTGGAAGCAGAGGGCTGGAAGTGACTTCAGAGGTCATTTAGTCCAACCCTCTGCTCAAGGCAGGAGATCTTATACCATCCCAGACAATTGTTTGCCCATTCCTTTCTTGAAAACTTCCACGGATGGAGCACTCGTAGCTTCTGGAGGCAAGCCGTTCTACTGATTAATTAATAAGGGCCTCTGGTGGCTCAACAGACTAATGCAGTCTGTTATTAACAGCAGCTGCTTCAATTACTGCAGGTTCAAGTCCCACCAGGCCCAAGGTTGACTCAGCCTTCCATCCTTTATAAGGTAGGTAAAATGAGGACCCAGATTGTTGGGGGCAATAAAAGTTGACTTTGTATATGATATACAAAATGGATGAAGACTATTGCTTGACATAGTGTAAGCCATCCTGAGTCTTCGGAGAAGGGCGGGATATAAATGCAAAAAAAATAATAATAGAATAATAGAGTTGGAAGGCACCTTGGAGGTCTTCTAGTCCATCCCCCTGCTGAAGGCAGGAGACCTTATATCATCCTCGTCAAATGGTTGTCCAGTCTATTCTTGAAAACCTCCAAGGAGTCAAGCCATTCCACGGATTAATTAATAGAAGAAGAGAATGACAAGAGTTGGAAGGGACCTCGGAGGACATCTACTCCAACTCCCTGTTGAAGGCAGGAGACCTCATATACCATTTGACCCAGTCAAATGGTTGGCCAGTCTATTTTTGAAAAATCTCCCACAACTCCTGGAAGCAAGCCATTCCAAGGGTTAATTGTTCTCACTGTCAGGAAATTTCCCCTTACTTCTAGATTGTATTTCTCTTTAACAAGAGAGTACCGCACATTGCTTCTTATCCTCTGGGCCTCTGGTGGCTCAGACTGGTAAGACAGTCTGTTATTAACAGCAACTGCTTGCAATTACTGCAGGTTCAAGCCCCACCAGGCCCAAGGTTGACTCAGCCTTCCATCCTTTTTAAGGTAGGTAAAATGAGGACCCAGATTGTTGGGGGCAATAAAAGTTGACTTTGTATATAATATACAAATGGATGAAGACTATTGCTTAACACAGTGTAAGCCGCCCTGAGTCTTCGGAGAAGGGCGGGATATAAATGCAAATTTTAAAAAAAATCCTGCTTCTGGTGCTTTGGAGAATAAGTCATTTCCCCTTTCCACACGCCATCCTTAGGGAAGCATGCAAACCAGCGTGTGCATTTCCTGCATCAGTTGAGGAGAGCATGTCTTTCTCCTCCTATCCTGGCCACTTTTTACAGAGCCACGATCCATCAGACCATTTTAACAAACTGCATCCCTGTTTGGTTTGGTAGCAGCAGTGTGTTGTGGTCCGCCAGCAGCCTACCGACCTGGCAGCGGAATCAAACAGTGAGGAGGTTGGGGAGGACAATGGGTCAGTCCTGGAGTCAGGAAAAGGCCTGGATGAGGGCTCTGTGTTGGAGGCAAAGATGGGGCCAGGGTCATCTGGGAGCAATATGCGGACTCCAAAGCCTCCAGAGGTGGACAGTAGAGAGGCAGAGGAACAGGAGGAGCCTGTTCCTAGTGCACACATGTGAAGAAGGCAAGAGCAGCTGAAGCAAAAAGGGCAACTCGGGAGTAAGGCCAGGAGATGATTGGCCACTCCCATAAGGCTTAAAAGAGCAGCAACAAGCTGTTGGGTTCTTTGTAAGAAAGCAACATTGATTTCCATGCTTCTTGTCAGCCTCTCTTGAACTTTGTGGGGGTTTTGCTAAGAAAAGCCTTTGGCAGGTTGCCAAAGACATCAAATGTTGGTGATAAGGCTAACGGACTGGTTATGAAGAATTTTGTTTTGGATGAAGCTGAGAATGAATTAATCCTCAGCTGTTTTAATAAAATAAGTTTGTTGAGGACTGAATTGTGTTTAGTAATCACTATTGGTCCTTGGTCACAACACAGTGCTTCAGATAGAGAGTCCCTACAGAGAGTGGTGAGGACAGCAGAGAAGATTATAGGAAGCTTGCTTTCTGTTATTCAGGATGCTGCTTAGAAGCACTATGTTCTTAGAACTCGAAGCCTTGTTAGAGACCCCACAAACCCACTTCACAGTCTGTTTCTGTTGCTCCCCTCTGGGAAGGGTTTTTGAAGTATTTCTAGCAGGACTTCCAGATTGTGTAACAGCTTCGTTCCCTAGGCCATCCGTCTGGTAAACTCACAAGATTCGTTTCTCTCGCCATGTGCATCTATACATCCAAACTAGACTGTGTTGTTTCTCTGTGTCATGTATGTGGGTTTGTGCATAATTTTGTATTTACTTATTTTGTCATGTTCATGCAGTGTATATTGCAAGGTGTGGCCCTTTGAGAGCTGTAGGCAACGAAATTTCATTTTAATGTATGCAGATTAAGGTACCTTCAAAGTGACAATAAAGTTATTCTAAGTTCTTAAGTCCAAGTTTTCTCTGGGACAGCCCCTCAAATATTGGAAGACTGCTATCATGTCCCCCCAATCCTTTTCTTTGGTACCCTCAACCATTCAGCACAGTGTTCCAAGTGTGGTCTTACCAAGGCATTATCAAGCGGTCCTAACACTTCATGTGATCTTGACTCTATCCTATGTTTATGCAACCTAGAACTGTGTTGGCTTTTTTGGCAGCTGCAATCAATCAATCAGAATAGAGTTGAAAGGGATGTTGGAGGTCTTCTAATCCAGGACTCTCCAACCTTGGCAACTTTAAGCCTGGTGGACTTCAACTCACAGAAACCCCCAGCCAGCTGGCTGGGGGTTTCTGGGAGTTGAAGTCCACCAGGCTTAAAGTTGCCAAGGTTGGAGAGCCTTGTTCTAGTCCAACCCCCTGCTTTCTCCTGCTTGAACCTATATCATCTCAGACAAGCGACTGTCCAGTCTCTTCTTAAAAACCTCCTGTGATGGAGAGCCCACTATTTGTGGTGGCAAGCTGTTCCACTGGTTAATTGTCCTCCGTTAGGAACTTTCTCCTTAATTCCAGATTGCTTCTCTCCTTGCTTAGTTTCTTGTCCTGCTTTCAAGTGCTTTGGAAAAGAAGTTGACCCCCTGGTCATTGTGGCAGCCCCTCAAATACTGGAAGACTGCTATCTTTTCCCACTCAGTCCTTCTTTTCTCTAGACTGGCCAAACCCAAATCCTGCAACCGTTCTTTGTATGTTTTAGTCTCCAGGCCTTTAATCCTCGTAGTTGCTCTTCTCTGCACTTTTTCCAAAGTCTCAACCTCTTTTTTGTAAGATAGTGACCAAAACTGGATGCAGAATTCCAGGTGTGGCCTTAAGACCACATCTGGAATGAGCTGCTGCACACTGCTGGCTCATACTTATGCAATGGTCCCCTTATTACTGGTTTGAACCTTTATTACTGGTATAAACCTTGGAAAAACCTCTATGGTTTTTCCAAGCTTGTGTCCATCAAGCTAGTTTTCACACGAGCTACAGATTCTGGAAGTTTTGTCTTGGGAAAGGCCATTGTAGGTCTGCCAGAAAGTTCACAGCCAGCTCCCAAGAGTCGTGCATGATGTACTTTGGGTGGGTATATTTATTTTATCAAAAGCTGTTCATGTTTTCGTGTTTTAATTAGCCCTTTGTTAGCCCGGGGCATTGTTTTGCTAAGGCGAGCCTCCATTTTTCTAAGGAATGATGAATGGTTTTTGGACTGCATTCATGTAAAGCCGCTGCACAAATTCTTGCTGAAGTTGTCAGAGGTGATAAGGCTGCCACGGAGGGTTGTATCTGGGCGGGTGAGCGCTGAAGCTCAGAAAGAAAGCAAATTTTCTACTACAGGTAGTCCTTGACTTACGACCATAACTTAGCCCAACGTTTCTGTGGCTAAGCGAGACATTTCCTAAGTGAGTTTTGCCCTGTTTTACGACCTTCCTCGCCAGAGTTGTTCGGTGAACCCCTGCAGGTGTTAAGTTGGTAACACCGTTGTTAAGTGAATCTGGTTTCCCCATTGAGTTTGCCTGGTGGGAAGGTCGCAAAAGAGGATCACAACCCCAGGACCCTACAACCGTCATAAGTACATGCCGGTTGCCAAGCCTCTGAATTTTGATCGTGTGGCCACAAGGAAGCAGCAACGGTCGTAAGTGTGAAAAACGGTCCTAATTCACCTTTTTTCCAGGGCCATTGTAGCGTTGAACCACTGTTGTGTTGTGTTGTGTTGTGTTGAACCACTGTCTTATCGGGGCAGGCGGCTGTTAGGGATTCTTGCAAGCCTGACTCGGTTTCTCACAATCCGTCTTACACCCCTTTGAGTCAGGATGGGGCCCCGCCCGAGCTTCCTCCGTGTAGCATCTCCTTTCCCGGGGATTCGGGATGGTCCCCCTTTACTTTTGTTAACAGTTTCTGAATTATAGGTAGATCTCAACGTAGCAACAATTCAGTTAGAATGGACGTATCTATTTATTCGCGCAGGACTGGCATAGACGTTTTAGAAGTTTTTAGTATTCGGTTTTAAATTTTAAAGTGGGTTTTATTGTTCTAAATGCATTTTAATTTGGGGCCCTATTTAATAAGTTTTTTTAATTATTGATTTTATTCTGTATTTATTCACTGTTGTTTTATTTGGCTGTGAACCGCCCTGAGTCCTTTGGGAGAAGGGCGGTATAAAAATTTAATAAATAAATAAATAATAAATAGAAGGGACCTTGGAGGTCTTCTAGTCCCCCAGGGGTCTCCAACCTTGGCAACTTTAAGACTTGTGGACTTCAACTCCCAGAATCCCTCAGCCAGCAAAGCTGGCTGAGGAATTCTGGGAGTTGAAGTCCACAAGTCTTAAAGTTGCCAAGGTTGGAGACCCCTGTTCAAGTCCAACCCGCTGCTCAGGCAGGAAACGCTATACCAATGCTGGCTAACCGTTTTTCCCCTCAGGTGCCAAAAAACACGTGTGCGATAGCATGCGCACCCACTCACCCATAATGCAGTGCCCTCCACGCACATCCCGCCCCCTTCACATGCATCCCCCCCCGCTGCCCAGCCCCCCTGTGCATGCGTGCGTGACCGCCTCAGCCCCCAACACCCCGTTTTGGGCCTAGCAGGACCTCCCTGAAGCAGGGGTGAAATCCAGCAGGTTCTGGAGAACCGGTAGCAGAAATATTGAGTAGTTTGGAGAACCGGTAAATGCCACCTTTGGCTGGCCCCGGAGTGGGGTGGGAATGGAGATTTTTACAATATCCTTCCCCCAGGAGTGGGGAGGGAATGGGGATTTTGCAGTAACCTTCCTCTGGAGTGGGGTGGGAATGGAGATTTTGCAATACCCTTCCCCCAGGAATGGGGAGGTAATTTATTTATTTATTTATTTATTTATTTCGATTTTTATACCGCCCTTCTCCCGGAGGACTCAGGGCGGTGTACAGCCAAGTAAAAATTCAATATATAAACATTAAAAAGAGGTTAAAAAGAAATATTATAATGTGGCCGAAATTTTAAAACCATTTAAAATCTTAAAACATAAATACCCCAATAAAATTTCAATCCAGTCCCGCTTGAATAAATAGGTGCGTTTTCAGCTCACGCCGAAAGGTCCGAAGATCAGGCAATTGTTGTAAACCGGGGGGAAGTTCATTCCAGAGCGTAGGAGCTCCAACAGAGAAGGCCCTTCCCCTGGGGGCCGCCAGCCGACATTGCTTGGCGGACGGCACCCTGAGAAGGCCCTCTCTGTGTGAGCGTACGGGTCAGTGGGAGGCACAAGGTAACAGCAGGCGGTCCCGCAAGTACCCGGGTCCTAAGCCATGGAGCGCTTTAAAGGTGGTAATCAGAATCTTGAAGCGCACCTGAAAGACTACAGGAAGCCAGTGCAAGCTGCGCAGGATTGGTGTTACATGGGAGCAACGAGTTGCCCCCACTATTACCCGCGCAGCTGCATTCTGGACTAGTTGCAGCCTCTGGGTGCACTTCAAGGGCAGCCCCATGTAGAGAGCATTGCAATAGTCCAAGCGGGAAGTGACAAGGGCATGAGTGACCGTGCATAAGGCATCCCGGTCAAGAAAGGGGCGCAACTGGCGCACCAAGCGCACTTGGTGGAAGGCCCTCTTGGAGACGGCCGCCAAATGATTGTCAAACGACAGTCGCCCATCCAACAGGACACCCAAGTTGCGCACCCTCTTCGTTGGGGATTTTGCAGTAACCTTCCCCTGGAGTGGGGTGGGAATGGGGATTTTGCAATATCCTTCCCCCAGGAATGAGGATTTTGCAGTAACCTTCCCCTGGAGTGGGGTGGGAATGGAGATTTTGCAATATCCTTCCCCCAGAAATGGTGAGGGAATGGGGATTTTGCAATATCCTTCCCCCAGGAATGGGGATTTTGCAGTAACCTTCCCCTGTAGTGGGGTGGGAATGGAGATTTTGCAATATCCTTCCCCCAGGAGTGGGGAGGGAATGGGGATTTTGCAGTAACCTTCACCTGCCATGCCCACCAAGCCATGCCCACAGAACTAGTAGTAAAAAAATTTGGATTTCTACACTGCCCTGAAGCCTCTGGAGGGCGGAAACAGCATGTTTCCGGACTTCTGGAAGGCTCGTTTTTCACCCTCCACAATCTCTGGCGGCTTTTCCAAAGCCTCCAGGAGGGCGAAAACAGCCTCCCCCAGCCCTCCAGAGGCCCTCCAGAAGCCGGAAATGGCCTGCCCGTTTTTCACCCCCCCAGAGCCTCCGTGCGAGACCTGGCATCCAAAACAGGCCGCATGGAGACTCGTGGGATGGGCGGGGCGGTATGGGCATGAGTTCGCGTCTCCCGCATGCGTGGCAGAGACCCGAAAATCATCTGGCTGGCGGGAGGCCCACGCGCATGTGCAGTGGAACTGACCTAGGGCGACGGCTCGCGTGCCCACAGAAATGGCTTTGTGTGCCACCTGTGGAATGTGTGCCATAGGTTCGCCATCATGGCCCTATACCAGGGGTCTCCAACCTTGGTCCCTTTAAGACTTGTGGACTTCAACTCAGCTTTGCTGGCTGAGGGACTCTGGGAGTTGAAGTCCACAAGTCTTAAAGGGACCAAGGTTGGAGACCCCTGCCCTATGCCATTTCATGTATTCGTGCGATCATCGTTTTTTGAGCTTCCCAACTGGATTCCAACAAGCGAACAACCAACTCGATTAAGAACTGTGTTCCAATTGTGGTCACAAGTCGAGGACTTGCTGTGTTATCTTCAAGGCCAGCTCTTTCTCAAGGCGAGCCGCAATTTTTACATCCTCCGAAGGCAGCCAGTTCGAACCAGTGGGCGGGAAGAAATGAAAGGCTCTCCCAACCGTTTCCTCTTTTAAAATTACTTTCATTTTTATTTTCATCCTCATCAATACGCGCATTCATTCCCCTGAGTGCCCCAATCCAGCTTCCCCCTCAGTGCCTGGATTGACTCCAAAACCTAGAAGAAAGTTGGGGAGAAACGTGGAGAGAAGCCAACAAGCAGGGGAGAACAACAAAAGGATCGGAGCAGGGAGGGAGGGGGGAGGGGGAGGGAGAGAGAGACAAAGGGAGATAAGGAAAGGGAGGCTAAGGCAGGGAGAGTGTGGGGAAGAGATGGGGAGAGGGAGTGGGGGGAGAGGAGGAGGGGAGAGAAAGAGGGAGAGAGGGCGGTAGAGGGAGGGAGGAAGTGACGGTGGGAGAGAGAGGGAGGGAGACAGCGGAGGAGAGGAAGGGAAAGGAGGGGGAGAGAGGGTGAGGAAGGGACATGATGGTGGGAGAGAGAGGGAGGGAGACAGCGGAGGAGAGGAAGGGAAAGGAGGGGGAGAGAGGGTGAGGAAGGGACGTGATGGTGGGAGAGAGAGGGAGGGAGACAGCGGAGGAGAGGAAGGGAAAGGAGGGGAGAGAGGGTGAGGAAGGGACGGACGGTGGGAGAGAGGAGGAGACAGCGGAGGAGAGGAAGGGAAAGGAGGGGAGAGAGGGTGAAGAAAGGACGGACGGTGGGAGAGAGAGGAGGAGACAGCGGAGGAGAGGAAGGAAAGGAGGGGAGAGAGGGTGAATAAAGGACGTGATGGTGGGAGAGAGGAGGAGACAGCGAGGAGAGGAAGGGAAAGGAGGGGGAGAGAGGGTGAGGAAGGGACGTGATGGTGGGAGAGAGAGGGAGGGAGACAGCGGAGGAGAGGAAGGGAAAGGAGGGGGAGAGAGGGTGAAGAAGGGACGTGACGGTGGGAGAGAGAGGGAGGGAGACAGCGGAGGAGAGGAAGGGAAAGGAGGGGGAGAGAGGGTGAGGAAGGGACATGATGGTGGGAGAGAGAGGAGGAGACAGCGGAGGAGAGGAAGGGAAAGGAGGGGAGAGGGTGAAGAAAGGACATGACGGTGGGAGAGAGGAGGAGACAGCGGAGGAGAGGAAGGAAAGGAGGGGAGAGAGGTGAGGAAGGACATGATGGTGGGAGAGAGAGGAGGAGACAGCGGAGGAGAGGAAGGAAAGGAGGGGAGAGAGGGTGAAGAAAGGACGTGAGGGTGGGAGAGAGAGGGAGGGAGACAGCGGAGGAGAGGAAGGGAAAGGAGGGGGAGAGAGGGTGAAGAAAGGACGTGACGGTGGGAGAGAGAGGAGGAGACAGCGAGGAGAGGAAGGGAAAGGAGGGGAGAGAGGATGAGGAAGGGACGTGATGGTGGGAGAGAGGAGGAGACAGCGGAGGAGAGGAAGGAAAGGAGGGGAGAGAGGGTGAAGAAAGGACGTGACGGTGGGAGAGAGAGGAGGAGACAGCGGAGGAGAGGAAGGGAAAGGAGGGGAGAGAGGTGAGGAAGGACATGATGGTGGGAGAGAGAGGAGGAGACAGCGGAGGAGAGGAAGGAAAGGAGGGGAGAGAGGTGAGGAAGGGACATGATGGTGGGAGAGAGAGGAGGAGACAGCGGAGGAGAGGAAGGAAAGGAGGGGAGAGAGGGTGAAGAAAGGACGTGACGGTGGGAGAGAGAGGGAGGGAGACAGCGGAGGAGAGGAAGGGAGAGGAGGGGGAGAGAGGGGGAGGAAGGGACATGAGGGGGGGAGAGAGAGGGAGGGGGAGAGGGGAGGAGAGGAAGGGAAAGGAGGGGGAGAGAGGGAGAAGAAAGGACGTGAGGGTGGGAGAGAGAGGGAGGGAGACAGCGGAGGAGAGGAAGGGAAAGGAGGGGGAGAGAGGGTGAAGAAAGGACGTGACGGTGGGAGAGAGAGGGAGGGAGACAGCGCAGGAGAGGAAGGGAAAGGAGGGGGAGAGAGGATGAGGAGGGGACGTGATGGTGGGAGAGAGGGAGGGAGACAGCGGAGGAGAGGAAGGGAAAGGAGGGGGAGAGAGGGTGAAGAAAGGACGTGACGGTGGGAGAGAGAGGGAGGGAGACAGCGGAGGAGAGGAAGGGAAAGGAGGGGGAGAGAGGGTGAAGAAAGGACGTGACGGTGGGAGAGAGAGGGAGGGAGACAGCGCAGGAGAGGAAGGGAAAGGAGGGGGAGAGAGGGTGAGGAAGGGACAGTGTGAGAGACAGAAAGAGAGAGAGGACGACACAGGAAATACATCAGGGTGGGAAAAATTAACCCCACCAGTTGAACACCAAAAAGGAAGAAACGGGAGAAAGTTGGAAAGCCCCCGAAGGATGGAGAAAAGACCCCCTCCCTGACCACCACTTCCTTCCTCCTCCCTCCTTTCCTTCTCCAGGAAAGCCAAGTGCCCAGTGAGTCCAATCTTTGGTACAAGAGCTTAAGACCCAGAAGTCCACAAAACATCCACTGCAGTCTCCGTAATGTCCAATCTCCAGAGACAGGTCTGCCAGTGGACAGGTCTGCCGCATCGTTGTCGTCGTCACCCCTCAACCGGCTGTGCCGGAGGTTGGACTGCAAATATTTGAACATTGTGCAAGAGGGCCCAGAGAAGGGCCCTCGTCTTTGGTCAAGCGCACGATTATTTCCAATTGCTGGGGGAGGACAGTAACCGATAGGAAGAGGGGAGCCTCTTGTAACCGCCGCCACGGATCAGCTGCAGTTGGCGCAGCTGTTCCGCGCTCTCCACGGCAGCAGCGTAGATAGTTGTGAGTTGGACCTCCAGCTCCCAAGAGCCCCCTCCTCTCCTCTCCCCACCCCTCTTGGCACATCTGAAAGAACATGAGGTAGATGAAATCATTTCCCTTCTTTGGTACGTTGACATTCTGCAGTAGCACAAAAGAAACACCCATTTCCCCCACCCCCACCCCATCCCACCCCCAAAGCCCAGTGATTCCCAAGGAGACACAATCCACTTCCCACCCCCAACCCACGGGCTGTCTCAACACCACAAGGGGTTTGTCCCCCGTCCCCCCACCCAACCCATTCCCCTCAAAGCAACGTCATGAAAGTGCAACCCGAGAAATGGGTGGTTTGGTTGTGTCTGTAGGAGGCAACGTGGGAAAGGAGGACCATGGGAAGGAAGAGAGGGTTGGGTTGGAGCAACGGTGAGAATGGAAGTTATGGAGCCACCGGGTGTCCTCACTTTGGCTCTGAGACAGGCGAAGGTGGTTTTGATGGGGGCAAGTGCAATCAACCCTCAAACCTGCTCTCCACACCCCGATCCTCTCCCAGCTGCCCTGTCCCACTCATGAAAGTCTCCCTACCTTAACAGAAGAACAGAACGACAGAGTTGGAAAGGACCATGGAGGTCTTCTAGTCCAACCCCCTGCTCAAGCAGGAAACCCTAGGCCGTTTCAGGCAAACGGTTGTCCAACCTTCACCTCAAACTTTCCACCTCTCCAGAGTTGTAGGCTGGAAAGGACCTTGGAGGTCTTCTATCCAACTTCCTGATCAAGGCAGGGGACCTTCTACCATTCTGGTCAAATGGTGGTCCAATCTGTTGGGTTTGGGTTGGGCTTTCTGGAGGGTTTTCAAGACCTCTGGTGATGGAGCACCCACAACTCTTGAGAAGCAAGTCATTCCATTGATTAATAGTTCTCACTGTCAGGAAATTTCTCCTTCCTTCTAGGTTGGATCTCTCTTTAAAAAGCTTCCTCCTTGCCTTGGTCCATTCCATAAGCCTGACATTCATATGTCCTGCTGATCATCTAACAATTTTTCCACCCATGCTGGTTCTATCTAAGATGCCTTCGATAGGAGTTCCATGCAGCTGTCACTAGAACTAACACACCATGAGATTTAATCGCCCCACTATCACTATCAAACAGCTGTACCTTCCCCAAGATCTCTGACTGATCTTGAGTGGTTCTTTGAGTGGTTTGAGGAGTTCCAACCACTGTTCTTCTTTGATCTTTGAGAAGATCTTTGAGTAGTTGCCAGTCCCAACTACTGTTGGGCTGAGCCATAGACCCTGGGGTGAATGTGCAAAGAATTGGTGACTGTACAATCCCAGAATTGGGGTGGGACTCTGTAGTGGTGAAGAGTGGGAAATGGAGGAAGGGTGTAAAGAGCATGGACCTAAGTCTGGGCAGGGAATGGTGGAGAAGGCAAGGAAGGAGATCGAACCCTGTTCCAGTTAAAGACTCCTAACTGCCATCAAGTCCTTGGAAGAACCCAACTGGTGCCCAACATTCAACCACAACCAAGGAAATCAATGCAGGTGAAGAAGCCATAACCATGGTTCGCTAGTCCACCATGGCTCCAGAATAACAAGATTGCGCAATCTTTTCTTGAAAACCTCCACTGATGGAGCACCCACAACTTCTGGAGGCAAGCCGTCCCACTGATTAATAGAAAACCAGAGTTGGAAGGGACCTTGGAGGTCTTCTAGTCTGCTTGAACAGGAGACCCTATACCATTTCAGACAAATGGTTGTCCAATCTCTTCTTCAAAACCTCCAGTGATGGAGCACCTACAACCTCTGGAGCCACGCCATTCCACTGGACAATCAGCTCCCTCTACCACCTCCTTCTCAAACCTATGTCCTCCTCAGTGCCCCAGTGTCTCTTCATTCTGTCCTTCGCCCTGCCCCGAAGTCCCTCTCCAAGCCACTCCAGGGCTGGGGGGGCTTCACCCCTTGCCACCCTGAACCAAGAACGCAGATGCCCCTACGAGGTCCCTACGCAGGATGGCAGAGTGGAGGCCGTTGTCCGAGGGGTGGAGGACAGGTCGCAGGGCTTCTCCTCTCAGGGCGAGCTGCTGGCCGGAGCACGTCCCCGAGATGTGGCGGAGAATAGCGGACTCGGTGGCATCCCTGTGGTGGCGTGGCTGTGGGCGCCTCCCGCAGTGCCCAGGAGGCCCGATCGTCTGGCAAACAACACACCTGTCGGAACAAGAGAGGTGCTAAGGCAGTGCAAGTTGGAGGTGATCAGCAGACATAACAACTACTGCTCACACCTGCCCAAATCCAGGCTCTGGTCTTTGGAAGCCCATCTCCACATTCCAGCACCCTAGTGGGCGCTGCCCTTAATTGGCCACTGACCTACCACAGTGCTATGGGGTCAGAGGTCAACATTTGGGATTTTTAAATTGGATAGTTTGTCCCTAAGGGTCCTGGTCTTTTTATTTTCTTCCATTTAATTGATTCCTTGGTGGACCCCTCATTTCAACCCTGAGCTACAAATATTTTCTTCCAGCCAGACCACTTCTATATGAACAGACAGCAAACCCCTCTCCCTTCTAGCACTGATGATGTTCCTTAGTTGAGTCATGAAATCTACAAGGAAACCACTAAGCATAGAGAGCACCAAGGACCCCACAGTCTCCTCCTTCTCCTCCTCCTCCTCCCCATCTTCCTTCTAGCACTGATGATGTTCCCTAGTTAGGTCAGGAAACATCAAACAACCAAACTCAGAGAATACCAAGGACCCCACAGTCCTCACCACCTCCTCCTCTCCACAAACCCCACTCCATTCTAGCCCCAAAGATGTTACCTAGTTGGGTCATGAAACGTCTGCCAGAAAACCACCAAGCTCAGAGAGGACCAAGGACTCTTTATTTCAACCCTGAGCTACAAATATTATCCTTTATTGGCACCATTTAATTCTCAATGACTGGCTGAGCAAGTCCCTGTGGCTTTCTTGCCAAGCTTGTCTGCCATTGCCTCTTTCCTAGGATAGAGCGAAAAATGGCTGGCTGAAAATCACCTATTTGGCTTTGTGCCGAAGGCAGGACTAGACGCCATAGTCTCCCAGTTTCTTAGCTGAAGGGTTTAACCAAAGGGCCTTATCACTGCACTAAACTGGCTCTTATTTATGCTGCCTTGCTTAACGTGGAATGTACCCCTTTCCCCCCCCAATATATGGCCCACAAACTGAGCCAATGGGCTTTGGAGGCAACCCAAGATTCCTAGCTAGCAACTCTGGTGAACTTCGAGACGTCTGGACTTCAACTCCCAGAATTCCCCAGCCAGCCACACATCTTAAAGTTCCGGAGGCTGGGAAACCCTACTTCATGCTATGCCAGAAAAAAATGGGTTGATCCTGGAACCTGCTTGCCCCACAAGCCATCCCGCCCCCCCACACCCCCAAATCTGTCATTTAGCACCTCCTCTTCCAAAGCTAGCAATTCCTCAGCTGCTACCTCTCTCGGTCTCCTGCACTGATGATCAGGAAAAAACCCCAGGCGGGAGGGAAAGCGATTGCTTTGCAGCCTGCGTTCACACAAAGAGGGGGGAGGGGCGCTCTTTACCTGTGTAGACAACACCGTTTATTTCTATCGACATGTTGATGCTGCTAATGCCGTTGGTCGACAGATTCAATGCCGTCTCCTGTCTGTCATCTGGAAGAAAACAGAGAAGGGGAGTGAGGAAGGCAGAACGACGGAGGTGTCAGGGTTCCAAGCGGTGGTGGGTTCTACCACCGGTTCGCTTTGCGCACGCACTTTGTGCGGGATCGGCGCGTACGTGCTCGCTTCGTTCTCACGCACGCCAAACTTGTGCTTCGCGCAAGCGCATTGACTTACTGAACAGCTGAGGCATTGCAATCCGCTCTGCCGTGCCTTCCAGCTGGGCTAAAAACAAAGGAATAATGGTAGGTATAGCGCAGGGTCGGGCAGGAGGGCCCAGATGACGGTCGAAGCGAACCGGTTCGCTGTCAGAACAACATCTCTGCTACCGGCTCTCCTGAACTGGTAGCAACCCACCAATGGTTCCAAGTAATAGATCCATAGCTAGCAAAAACTCCCAGGCAGGCAAATTCCCAATAAAGGATAGCTTTATTGAAAATATCATATTGGAACATATCTGGTGAAAACCGACTCTGAAAGTTCCCGCGGTTTTCACCTAGTGAAAAAGAGAAAGTTTTTCCCAAACCCCAAACAGTCTGTCACATGGGCCAATCAATATGCTGTCTAATTGTCTGGAGGCC
The DNA here is from genome assembly GCF_028640845.1 of Ahaetulla prasina. Taxonomy (NCBI): domain Eukaryota; kingdom Metazoa; phylum Chordata; class Lepidosauria; order Squamata; family Colubridae; genus Ahaetulla; species Ahaetulla prasina. The sequence goes on along the minus strand of NC_080540.1, from coordinate 302,081,347 downwards.
TCCCTCCTTCACACGGTCGGGGTGTGAGAATGTCCTTGGTTCTCAAGAGACTTTGTTTTGGCTACACAAACTCCTCTATCTCTAATCCCCTCCCTTCCCTGTCCCTCAGCTCCAGCGGGGCAACACTGAAGCTCCAATATAGCTCTGGTCAGGTCAACTTCAGGGTTAACAGGAGGAAGGATGGATGGGGTCTAGCACAACTCACCACAGCCAACTCGATCCGAGACAATTCGCCATGGCCTAATTGCTGCGGGACAAAAATTACTTAATATCGAAGAAATTATGAAATAGAGCGATGATGGCGAACCTACGGCATGCAGGTGTTCAGAAGGAGGAGACGGAGGTCACCGAGCAACTGGACTGTATGCTGATTGGACCATGTGATCGGTGACTTTGGGGAAGTGACAAACTTTTACTTTTAATTAGGCGGAAACCAGCGGGAACCTTTAGAGCCGGTTTTCACCAGGTGTGTGCCAATAGGACCTAGCCCAATAAATTGTTCTTTGCGGAATATGCTTGCCTCGGAGTTCTCTTTGCTGTGGATGTGTTATTTGGGACCCTGACACCAGCTACTTTATTGTTTACTGCCTATAATACAGGAATCTTCTCCAGGCCGGCAGCTTTTACCTGGGAAAGACCAGATAAAGCTCAGAAATATTCGGGAGGGTCAGTCCTTGCCCTCTTATGTTTATGTCTAGAAGGGACACGGTGGATCAGTGGCTAAGATGTTCAGCTTGTCGGTCGAAAGTTCGGCAGTTCAGCAGTTCGAATCCCTAGTGCCGCGTAATGGGGTAAGCTCCCGTTCCTTGTCCCAGCTTCTGCCAACCTAGCAGTTCGAAAGCACATAAAAAATGCAAGTAGAAAAATAGGGACCATCTTTGGTGGGAAGGTAACAGCGCTCTGTGCACCTTCGGTGTTTAGTCATGCCGGCCACATGACCACAGAGACGTCTTAAGACAGTGCTGGCACTTCGGCTTTGAAATGGAGATAAGCACCGCCCCCTAGAGTCGGGAATGACTAGCACATATGTGCGAGGGGAACCTTTACCTTTAACTAGTGAGTCTAGGCTACATCCCTGCTTGAACCTTCTGCCCAATTGAGTGTTGTGGTCGGCCAGCAGCCCACGGAGCTGGCAGTGGAGTCAGACAGTGAGGAGGTTGGGAGGACAATGGGCTAGTCCTTGAGTCAGGGGAAGGCCCGGATGAGGGCTCTGCATCAGAGGCAGAGATGGGGCCAGGGCCATCTGGGAGCGATGCACGGACTCTGGAACCTCCAGAAGGTGGACAGCAGAGAGGGAGAGGAAAAGGAGTCTGTTCCTAGTGCACACATGCGAAGAGCTGCCAGAAGGCAAGAGCAGCTGAAGCAAAAAGGACGACTCGGGAGTAAGGCCAGGAGATGATTGGCCACTCCCATAAGGCTTAAAAGAGCAGCAACAAGCCGTTGGGTTCTTTGTAGAAAAGCAACATTGATTTCCATGCTTCTTGTCAGCGTCTCTTGAACTTTGTGGGGCTTTTGCCAAGAAAAGCCTTTGGCAGGTTGCCAAAGACATCAAAGGTTGGTGATAAGGCCGAGGGACTGGTTATGAAGAATTTTGTTTTGGACGAAGCTGAGAATGAATGAATTCTCAGCTGTTTTAATAAAATGAGTTTGTTGAGGACTGAATTGTGTTTAGTAATCACTACTTGGGCCTCGGTCACAGCACTGGGATGGTTGCTCTCCAACAATCCCCAAATAATTTTTTCCCACAGAGAGTGCAAAGAACTAGGGAATGGCGATCGGCCTGGTGGGAATAGGTTCCACAGTCTCCCACACCCAACTACACTTCCCAGCTGCCCTTGGGCCAAAGCAGAACTCAACGGAGATGTTCTTCCCTTTCCCCGAAAGTGACAGAGGAGGAACTCACCTCCGCGGCTGTTGACCTTGATGTTGACCGGGAACTGGGAGGCCATAGCCAAGAGGTTCTGCTGAAGAGCCTGCTGGACCAGGCGCTGCTGCTCTTCGGCCATCAGCGCCATCTTCTTCTCCGGGGGCTCGCTGGTCTCCAGCTTCTCCCGCAACTGCTCCAGGGCGGCTGCCTGAGAAGCTGCGGCTTGTGCTGCCACCAGGTGATGCCCGGCTAGGCTGACGGGTATGGCAATGCGGCTGGGCACCCCAGACGACAGGAGACTCTCTTCTGCAAGGGAGGAGGAGGAGGAGGGGAGGGGAGGGGTCAACAGAGGACAACAAAGGTGCAGAATCTCTTGGCTGTCTGTATCTATATCTATCTATCTATCTATCTATCTATCTATCTATCTATCTATCTATCATATCATCTATCTATCATCTATCTTTTTATCTATCTATCTTTGTATCTTTCATCTATCTATCTATCTATCTATCTATCTATCTATCTATCTATCTATCTATCTTTGTATCTTTCATCTATCTTTGTATCTCTCTCTCTCTCTCCCTATCTACCTACCTACCTACCTACCTACCTATCATCATCATCATCATCATCATGGTATCATCTTCTATCTGACCATTCATCATTCATCATATACATCTATTCTGTCATCTATCATCATCTATCTTTCTATCATTTATGTCTGTCTATATCTATCTACAGTATTATCTATCCTTCATTTATCAATCACCTATTGATCTATATGTAGCTAGCTATCTCTATCTATCTATCTATCTATCTATCTATCTATCTATCTATCTATCTATCTATCTATCTATCTATCTATCTATCTATCATCATTTGGTATGGTTTCCTGTTTAAGCAGAGGTTGGACTAGAAGATCTCCAAAATCCCTTCCAACTCTGTTATTCCGTTATTTAGCTTTGCTGGCTGAGGTATTCTGGGAGTTGAAGTCCACAAGTCTTAAAGTTGCCAAGGTTGGAGACCCCTGGTTTAGCAATCAATCTATCTATTCATCTCTTTGTTGTTGCTGTTAGTTGTGAAGTCGTGTCCGACCCATCGTGACCCCATGGACAACATTCCTCCAGGCCTTCCTGTCCTCTACCATCCTCTGGAGTCCATTTAAACTCATGCCTACTGCTTCAGTGACTCCATCCAGCCACCTCGTTCTCTGTCGTCCGTAATCTTGGTGATTCCATGATTAGGCTGTTGTTTACTGAATTAGTAACCAACCAAGAACAGAGAGCACCCCCCGCCATAGCCCTGATGATGTTCCCTAGTTGGGTCATGAAACGTCTGCAAGAAAATCACCAAGCCGCAGAGCTCACCCTGAGCTACAAATAGTATAGTATAGCCTTTGTTGTCATTGTACATCATGTATACAACGAAACTGGTTTTAGCCTCACTGGTGCAACCCATGACAAAAAAATACAAACAACATAAATAGTATAAAGAATAATCCCTATGCAAGTAATTAAGGGGGGGGGAAGAAAAAGAAAGAAAAAGAAAAACTAGTCATACGTGTCCACGTGTGCGTGGAGTGATTGTGGTTGTGTTTAAGCGTCTGACAATATCCCCTTCCAGCAATTAGTCTGCAGTGCTGAGAAAAAAAGATAGAAAAATATGGGCCCTTCCCAGCCCCCATAACGGAGGGGGACTGCACCGAATAAGGAACAGACGATAGTTTCGGAGTTCTGCTGACCTGCCGAAGGCTGCGAGAAAAAATTGGGTTTGCAAGGGGAAAAAAGCCCCGCGTGTCCTTTTCCAAGTTTATTTATTTATTTTGGTGCATTCAGGGCTGAGCTTTGATCAAGGAACAGCCTGGAATGCAATTAAAAGAGATCAAAACCAGTCAATGCGGCTCTTTCTTCCCCTCGAGGTCCTTTTTTTTTGAGTTTAGATTTACTTTCGAAAGAAGTGATTTGACGCAGGAGGTTTTCACGCCAACCCCACCCCAGTCCCTGGAGGGAAGGTCGGGGTGGGACAGGCGAACCAAGAGGTTTCATACAAAACTTACGACCGTTCAGGGGTGGGCTTCAAAAATTTGAGCAAGGGGTTCTCTGCCCGGTTGCTGGGTGGGCGTGGCCACAGTGGGCGTGGCCTAGTCAGCCTCCTGGGCTCTGGATGCTTTCCTGAAGCCTCCGGGAGGGTTAAAACGGTCTCCCCAGGTTCCGGAGGCCTTCTGGAGACCAGAAATGGGCCCGTTTCCAGCCTCCCTGAACTTCCGGTAGGCCCGTTTTTCACCCTCCCCGAGCCTCCACGCGCTCCCTGCACTTACCTGCATCCTAAACAGGCAGTGTGAGGACTCATTGGAGGGGAGGAGCAGGGTGGGCGGGGCCAGCCAGGAGGGGGATTTGGGGGTTCTCCGAACTGCACAGAATCTTAGCTAGAGGTTCTCCCGAACCCCTGCGAACCCCCAGCAGCCCACCCTTGCAACCGTTCGTTTAGTGACCGTTCGAAGTTACCCCACCACTGAAAAAGTGTCCAATGACAATTTTTTTTTACACGCTTAAGACGTGGAAACCTCCCCGTGATCAAAATTCGGCCACTTGGCAACTGACTCATATTTATGACGGTCGCAGTATCCCGGGGGGTCACGTGATCCCCCTTTTGCGACTGTTGTGACTCCAGCCCCGAACCTGGCCCCATGCCCGAAAGTGACTCCGAAAGTGAGGGGGAAGGGCCGGTAAGGCTTACCTCAGGAGCACCAATTCCTGTGGCTCGGCTCCAGGAGCCAGAACCAGATCAGTCGGAGGACGTAATGAGGCCGTCATCCCCTGATTCCTCCCTTCCTCAGGCTACGCCTTCAGACCCAGCTGATAATAATAATAATCAAGCTTGGCTTGACCCACGCTTTAGAAGATTAGAGAGGCGGCGTCATCAAAAGGAAGGGTGGGGCAGGAGCCCCACCCCACAGGATATATAAGGAGCTTTGGGACTCCTCTTACTCCACGGGAAGCAAAGTTTAGCTAAACCGTTTCAAAAAGAGCTGAAAGTCTTGCTACGTGAGTCATTTGTCTGAACTTTGGCAGGCAGCTACGATTTCTCTGCCAGGACTGATAAGAGCCGTGAATCCACTGGCTGAAGGCCAGCTCGTGGGTCTGAAGTGGGGAAGGAGACAGAACAGTGACCTTCTGACAAGCAAAGGGAAGCCAGATTCATTTAACAACCGGGTGGCTAATGTAACAGCTGCAGGGATTCACTTAACAACAGTGGCAAGACAGGTCGTAAAATGGAGGAAAACTCACTTAGCAATCGTCTCGCCTAGCAATGGAAATGATGGGCTCAACTGTGGTCGTTCAGAACTACCTGTACCCCCCAAAAGGGGGTATTTTCCTGCAGAGGTTCAGCCTTTCACCCCTGACCTCTGCCTTGGCCCCCCTCCCCTGGAGATCCTCTCCTTCCCTCCCTCCCACACACTCAAAGCAGTCTCAGCCTCTCACCATTTTTGACGGCGCGGACTTGTCCGATCTGGCTCCCGTTGTGGGTGGCGATGGTGAGGGAGGGCAGAGGGATCTTGGGGGAAGCGAGGGTGGCCGGCGTGCCCGTGGGCGAGTAGCTGAACAGGGTGGCCCCGAACATCTGCCGCCTCCCTTCCCGCCGGTTGCTGTCGATGGCGGCTTGCAGCTCGCCGGGAGAGCTCAGCCCCCGCTTGTCGCATTCGTAAGGGTAGAGGTACTTCATGTACCTGTGAGGAGAAGCAGAGAGGTTGGCAGGGACCACTTTCCATCGCCACAGCTGAGATGCTACATGGACACAGAACATAGAATCACAGGGCTGGAAGGGACCTTGGAGGTCTTCTAGTCCAACCCCCGCTCAAGCAGGAGACCTTATAGTATTACAAATGGTTGTCCAGTCTTTTCTTGAAAATCTCCAGTGATGGAGCACCCACATCTTCTGGAGGGAAGCTGTTTCACTGGGTTAATTAACGGAATAATAAAGTTGGAAGGGACTCTGGAGGTCTTCTAGTCCAGTCCAGTCTCTTCCTGAAAACATCCAGGAATGGAACCGGGTTCTTCGTATGAAAAGCCATGCACATGTCAAACAACGTTTCAAGGTTTTTTACTGCTGCTCATGCTTGAAGTCTACAATGGGTGTCACATCAATTACAATCAAATGAATTAATCAAATACCTCCCTCCCTCCCTCTCTCTCTCTCTCTCTCTCTCTCTCTCTCTTTCCCTCACTCACTCACTCACTCACTCTTTCTTGCATTTGTAGCTTAACACATGCAGCCAGAGCGGTTGCACACCAAGAGGGCTTCAACCCAAAAGGGCTTCAACTTTTCTAAGTCTCCCCATCCATGGCTTGGTCCTTCCCAGATTTCTCTAAAACCAACTTAAATCTCTCATCACAACTCATTGTGCAGAGAAGAGCAACAAATTAGGGGACTGTTATAACATATGATGGAGGGTTGCAGGAATTCAATCTATCTAATTTCATGAAAAGAAGGACTAGGGTGACATGAGAGCATCTTCCAATATTTGAGGGGCTGCCACGAAGAGGAGAGGGTCCAGCTATTCTGCAAAGCACCTGAAGACAGGACAAAAAGCAACGGGTGGAAACTAATCAAGGAGAAAAGCAATCTAGAACTAAGGAGGAATTTCCCCGACAGTGAGAACAATTAACCAGTGGAACGACTTGCCTCCAGAAATTATGAATGCTCCATCACTGGAGGCTTTTAAGAAGAGGTTGGACAGCCATTTGTCTGAATTGGTGTAGGGTCTCTTGCTTGGGTGGGGGGTCCCTTCCAACTCTATTATTCTGTTAATTAACTCAGTGGAATGGCTTGCCTCCGGAAGTTGTAGGTGCTCCATCCCTGGAGGTCTTCAAGAGAAGATTGGACAACCATTGTCCAAGATAGCATCGGCCCTCTTGCTTGAGCAGGGATTGGAGTAGAAGACCTCCAAAGTCCCTTCCGGAATCCTACGATTCCGTGTTCTATGCCCGTGTAAAGAGATCCTTGCTCTCCTCAGCCTTCAAAATCTCCACTTTGGTTTCCTGTAAGGCCCAATGCTCAGCCAACCTGTCTCAAGCGTGTTCCGGGAACACAGAGCCCCCCCCTCCCGGCCGCCGTGACTCACTGTGTGCGGAGCGTGAAGGCTGCGCTGGTGATGGAGGTGGGCAGATTCAAGCCTTTGGTGATCTCCCGCCAGATCTTCTTGTTGATCACCTCCACCAGGCCTCCTTTCTCGGTCACCAGCCGATAGAGCGAGTAGAGATCCAGCACCTGCTTGGCCATGATGGGGATCCGGTTCACGGGGGTCCCTGGGAGGGAGAAAGACGGGCACCGCACAGGAAAAGGTTTAGAAACAGAAGCAGCTTCTCACTTCGGCCACTTGAAGATGGGAAGGACTTCAACTCCTAGCACATCACGACTGGCCGTGATTTGGGGCTGATTTTTTTAAAATTGCTCTGTCTTTCTTTTTTAATTTAAAAAAAGAAATTCAGCCCCACCCCAACCCCAGCACAGCAATGCTGTGTAAATTTAGTTTAGATGCTTTTTATTGTTTTTAACAAGTTGCCCCTGTTTGCATTGTTGGTATATTTATTGAATGGCAAGCTGCCCAGAGTTGAAATGGGAAAAAGAAAGAGAAAAAGAAAGAGAATGAGAGAGTGAAAGAGAGAGAGAGAGAGAGAGAGAGAGAGAGAAGGAAGGAAGGAAGGAAGAAGAGAGGGAGAAAGAGAAAAAGAAAAGGGAAAGCGAAAGAGAAGTCAGAAAGATAGAAAGAAAGAAAAGAAGAAGTAAGAGAGAAAGAAGAAATAGAAAGGAAGGAAGAAAAGGGAGAAAGAGAAAAAGAAAAGAGAAAGAGAAGAAGAAAGATAGAAAGAAAGAAAAGAAGAAGAGATAAAGAAGAAATAGAAAGGAAGGAAGGAAAGAGAGAGAAAAGAAAAGAAAACAGAGAGAAAGAGACTTAAGAAAGAGAAAGAGAAAAGAAAGAAAAGAAAGAAAGAAGAAAGGAAGGAAAAGAAAGGAAGGAAGAGAGAAAAGAAAGAGAAAAGAAAGAGAAAGAAGAAATAGAAAGGAAGGAAGAAAAGGAGAAAGAGAAAAGAAAAGAGAAAGAGAAGAAGAAAGATAGAAAGAAAGAAAAGAAGAAGAGATAAAGAAGAAATAGAAAGGAAGGAAGGAAAGGGAGAAAGAGAAAAAGAGAAAACAGAGAGAAAGAGACTTAAGAAAGAGAAAGAAAGAAAAAAAGAAGAGAAAGAAAGAAGAAAGGAAGGAAAAAGAAAGGAAGGAAGAGAGAAAGAAAAAGAGAAAGAAAGAGAGAGAGAAAGGAAGGAAGGAAGGAAGGAGAGGGAGAAAGAGGGAAAAAGAGAAAAAGGGAAAAAGAGAAAGAGAATTAAGAAAGAGAAAGAAAGAAAGAAGAGAAAGAAAAAAGAAAGAAAAAAATGAAGGAAGAAGGAAGGAAGGAGAAAGAGAAAGAGAGAAAGAAGAGAAAAGAAGGAAGGAAGGAAGAGAGAGAGAGAGAGAGAGAATTAAGAAAGAGAAAGAAAGACGAGAAAGAAGGAAGGAAGGAAGGAAGGAGGGAGGGAGGGAAGGAGGGAAGGAAGGAAGGAAGGAGGAAAAAGAGAAAGAAGAAAAAGAAAGAAAGAAGGAAGAAGGAAGGAAGGGAGGGAGAGAGAGAGAGGCTGATTTCCAGTTCCCCTCCTTCGCTGAGGGGCACAAACTTAGAAAAGGGAAAATAAAGGAGAAAATATGTAGCTCATATTGGTTGAAAGGAAGTGTCCTTGGTAGTTTTCTGGCCAAGGTTTCATGCCTGGCCCTGATGCTGTTCCATAGTTGGGTCACGAAACGTCTGCCAGAAAATGCCTGAAGTTGTTAAACGAATTGTGCTGACATTGAGTGAACCTGGCATGGGACTCTTTAAAAATCTCAATCACGTGACCCCGGAGCACTGCAACCGTCATGAATACATGCCAGTTGCCAAGCGCCCAAATTTGGATCCCATGGGGAACCTGCAATGGTCGTTAAGTGTGAAAACTGGTCGTAAGTCACTTTTTTCAGTGCTGTTGTAATTTGAACCGTTACTAAATGAACGGTTGTAAATTAGAGCATAGAATAATAGAATTGGAAGGGACCATGGAGGTCTTCTAGTCCAGCCCCCTGCTCAAGCAGGAAATCCTATACCCATTTCAGACCAATGCTTGTCCAATCTCTTCTTGAAAACCTCAAGTGATGGAGCACCCATAACTTCTGGTGGCAAGCTGTTCCACCGGTTAATTGCCCTCACTGTCAGGAAATTCCTCCTTGGTTCTAAGTTGCTTCTCTCCTTGATTAGTTTCCATCCGTTGCTTCTTGTCCTGCCCTCAGGGGCTTTGGAGAACAGCTTGACCCCCTTCGTCTTGTAACAGCAACAGAGTTAGAAGGGACCTTGGAGGTCATCTAGTCCAACCCCCTGCTCACGCAGGAAACCTGTACTAGGGATTTGAACCGCCGAACTGCCGACCTTTCGGATCGACAAGCTCAGTGTCTGAGCCATGGAGCCACCTAGTCTTTTGTAGGAGCCCCTCAGATGAGGGTTCCCTGTATCCCCATTCTGCATTCCCATCCTTTGGGGCTACAGATAATTGATCACACAGGCCTGATTGATGGATTACTAGAGCAGCGGTTCTCAACTTGTGGGTCGGGACCCCGTTGGGGGTTGAATGACGATTTTCCAGGGGTCGCCTAAGACCATCGGAAATATGGGAAGTATACTTGCGAGTCAAAGAATCGCGCTCCAATGGTTGACTCCACAAGCCAGCTGCAGGCTCTTCAAATCGCTAGCCGAATTCGGCTTCAGGCGCGATGAATTAAAAAAGAGAGAAATCTTTGCTCTGATGTCTCCCTCTCAAGCCAGCTGCAATCACTCCCAATCGCTAGCCTAATCTGGCTTCAGGCGCGATAAACTTAACAGGGGAGGAGTCTCCGCTTTAATGCCTCCGTCCTCAAGGCAATCGCAAGCAGTTCAGATCGCTAGCCAAGACGGCTTCAGGCGCGATAAATTCAAAACAAAAATAATTTTACGGTTGGGGGTCGCTACATCGTGGGGAATTGTATTAAAGGGGTCGCCACATTGTGGGGAATTGTATTAAAGGGATTGCAGCACTATAAAGGTTGAGAAACCACTGTACTAGAGGGAAACTGGGGTGGGAGGAGGCGATACGATCTCCAGCCATGCGTGTTTTTGGGGAATGAAGCTTTCCCTGGCTGAGAGCCTCCAATAGGACTATCCATAGCTCACTTCTCTTTAGCTAAAGGCTGCCTACAAGTCAAGGTGAAGGTGCATTTATTAATTAAATTTATAGGATGTCCATCGCACTGTTGCAGTTGGAGGGAGAGAGACAGAGGGAGATCCAATTTCGGTCACCACAATACAAAACAATATGTTGGGGCTCTGGAAAGGGTGCAGAGAAGAGCAAGAAAGAGGATTAAGAGGACTGGAGGATAAAAGAGACGAAGAACATTTGCAAGAATGGGTATGTCTAGTTTAATTCCCCCCCCCCAAAAAAAGAAGAAGGACTAGGGGGACAGGATAGCATCTTCCAATATTTATGGGGCTGTTACAGAGAACAGGAGGCCAACCTATTCTCCAAAGTAGGCAGGACAAGAAGCAACGGATGGAAACTAGTCAAGGAGAGAAACAAATCAGAACTAAGGAGAAATTCCCAAGATCCCGTGAAGTCTTAATACCATTTTATAAGGCCCTGATAAGGCCACACTTGGAATCCTGCATCCAGTTTTGGTTGCCACGATGTAAAAAGGATATTGAGACTCTGGAAAGAGTGCAGAGAAGAGCAACAAAGAGGATTAGGTAGGGGACTGGAGCCTAAAACGTATAAAGAACAGTTGCAGGAATTGGGTATGTTTAATTTAAAAGAAGGACTAGGGGAGACATGATAGCAAAGTTTCAATATCTTAGGGCAGGGGTCTCCAACCTTGGTCCCTTTAAGACTTTAAGCAAAGCTGGCTGAGGAACTCTGGGAGTTGAAGTCCACAAGTTTTAAAGGGACCAAGGTTGGAGACCCCTGCTCCAAAGCACCTGAAGGCAGGACAGAACAGAATAATGAGTCGGAAGGGACCTTGTAGGTCATCTAGTCCAACCCCCCCACCCAAGCAGGAGACATTTCTAACATTGGGTAGTCCAAATGAACTCCAAAACCCAGCATCTCTCCGGTGACAAGGGGGAAGAGGCGGCTCGGGAATTGCCCAGTTCCTCAAAATGAACCCCGGACGAGCAAGGGAGCAGCTGCCAAATTCGAAACACAAAGAAAAGCTTTTAATTTATACCTTCTTTTCTTCCAGGAGCCAGACCTGGGGGGTTGGGGTGGGGGCGATCGAAGCCCCATCTATTTGGAGCAGAGACTCAGCTCCCCTAATTTATGGGCATCTTATTGGCTGGGATATTCTTCATCAGTTTGAAAAATGACTTGCTTTATTCTTTCCCGGCTGCTCGTTCCGGCCGTTTTGTGTTTTAAAAAAGTGTAAAACAGATAAAGATAAACGCGAGTGAAGATAAAGAGAAACGGCGAGCGTTGCAAGAATGGCAGGGCAGGGAAAAAAGGGGGTTTGTGTTTTGTACTCAGGCAGCCGGCTTGGGGTTCGCGGTTGCAACAATGGGGCGGCTGCCTTCGTCTGGGGGTTCAGGCCGAAAGGGGTTTGCAGGTGAGTGTTTGGGAAGAAATGGTCCGTACGGAGTTGGGTGCCAATGGCCGTGGGGGGTTTTAAGTCCCATCCTGGCTGGGGAATTCTGGGAGTTGAAATCCCCAACTTTTAAAGTGGCCAGGGCTAGACATTCCTGGCCTAGGCAGAGAACCTGGGTGGGCATTTTATTTAGACATGTTGTTTTTATGGAAATGGAGAGAGGAGGAGGAGGAGGAGGAGGAGGAGGAGGAGGAGGAGGAGGAGGAGGAGGAGTCCTTGATGGTCTGTGAGCTTGGTTGTTTTCTTGCAGACATTTCATGACCCAACAAGGTAACATCATCAGTGGTTGAAGGGAAAGGGGTTGCTCTCTGTTTTTATACAAGCCCCTTCTAGCTCTGAAGATGTTACCTAGTTGGGTCATGAAATGTCTTCAAGAAAACAACCAAGCTCACAGACCATCAAGGACCCCTCAATCCTCCTCATCCTCCTCTTTCTCTTTCTCCTCCTCCTCCTCTTCCTCTTTGTTCTCCACCTTTCCACATACCCCTCTTCCTTATAACACTGTTGGTGTTACCTAGTTAGGTCATGAAAGGTCTGCAAGAAAACGACCCAACTCAGAGAGTACCAAAGACCCCTCGTTCAGGTCCCGCTCTCTTTCGAGATGAGGAGGAGTCCAGTTTTCATTCTTACAGAAGTGCTCTTGGGGAGGGGGGGAACCTCCCGCCTCTGCAAGCCGAAACTAAGCCCTCCGTCCAAGCGGGCTGATAAAGAACCAGGCCCTGGATGGTGGAGGAGCAACACACTACACACACACACAAACACACACACAGAAGTGCAGATGCCTTTGTGGCCTGCAGAGGGTCCCCCTTCTGCAAAAGAGAGAAGCTCCTCAGGGCTTTGGGAAGGGCCAAGAGAGAAGCAGCCACTGGCCGGACAGGCTGGACCGGCCTGGTCAGTCCTGGAGAGGCCACTTGTCTGCCAAGGGTCAACCAACCCACCCAGGGCTGAGCAGGGGTGGGTGGGTGGGGGAAGGAGACCTCCTGAGCCAAGGAAAGGGGAGGGGCAGACCCCCAGACTCATTCCAGAGCCAGGGAGGGGTGCAGGACAAGGAGCAGCCCCTTCTACACCTCTACTTGGGACCCTCCTCCCCCTTTGAGCCCCCAACCCTCCCCCAAAAAAGGGGGGGCGGCCTTGCAGGGGGAGGAAGATCAGGGAGAACCAGTTGCTCCGGAAACACCCAGCCTGGGTAAATATTGTAAAAAAAACACACACACACACACACAACCTGTTCTTCCCCGGTAGCATCATCGCCCAGCAATGCGGTGATTGTGGCAGGACCGACAAATTTGCGGCTGTGAGTCACAAGTGGGGGATGGAGGGGGCGAGTTCTGAAGTAGAGGCAACCATGAGAAAGACCAGCCTGGCTTCCCGAAGGCTGCTCCGAAAGCAAGTTTCTAGCTCTCATGGAGCATTCTCAGGCACGACTCGTCTCAAACGTGCAGGAAGTCCTCGACTTACCAGGATTCGCTTAGTGACCGTTCGAGGTTGTAATGGCACTGAAAAAAGTGTCTTAAGTTAGGACCGGTTTTCACACTTACGACCGCTGGGGCCTCCCCAGGGTGAAGGGATCCATATTCCGACGCTTGGCAATTGACTCGCATTTATGACGGTTGCAGTGTCCCGGGGCCCTGTGATCTCCTTTTGCGACCTTCTGACCAGCAAATCCATTTGGGAAGCCAGATTCACTTAAGAACCCCATGCGACTGAATTAACAACCGGGGCAAGAGAAGCCGTAACACGAGGCAAAATTCACTTAACAACTGCCTTGCTTAGCGACAGAAAATCTGGGGCTCCATTGTGGCCATAAATCAAGGAGTGCCTGCAATCCATGAAAGGAAACATTAAAATCCTGTAGTCTATGTCAGGGGTCTCCAACGTTGGTCCCTTTAAGACTTGTGGACTTCAACTCCCAGAGTCCCTCAGCCAGCAAAGCTTAAAGGGACCAAGGTTGGAGATCCCTGGTCTATGTAATGAGTCCATGCTACTTCCTCGTTTAACCCCTCCAGCCGTCGTGGGGAAAAAGGATGCTGTGAATAGCATGGAAACAGTCGACCGGAAGTCCCCAGTTGGAGATAAAACTTCGGTTGTGTAATTTACACAGTTCTGGTGTCAATTCCACTCTGCTTCTGATCTTGCTGGTGCCAACTCCATTTTCATTTGTCTATGGAGCTTCTCGGTCATCCAGGTTCATGGCTGTCCCAAAGGGGCCTTTTTTTCAAAGGCAACTGGACTTTCTGGTTTTTTCTTTGAAGACGTTTCACTTCTCCTCCAAGAAGCTTCTTCAGCTCTGGCTGGATGGTGGAGAATGGAAGCATTGATGCTCCTTGCAGACAGCTGGTCTGCATCCTGTTAGAGGGTCCTTGAGGCCACTTAGAGGTTTGTCTGTGTCCTCAGGGTCACCTGAGTGGTGCAAACGATTCCTGTAATCTGCAATTTTTGGGAAATCGGTTGGAAATTTCCCAAAATTTCCCTCCAGTCAGAATTGAAGAAGCTTCTTGAATGAGAAGCAAAATGTCTTCAAAGAAAAACCAGAAAGTCCAGTGGCCTCTTGGGACAACTATTTTCATTTATACCACCAGCAACCTATTTTTGGCTGCCTTTCTCTCAGTCTTCCCAGCTGTGGGCTGGGTATTGACGCCGGCCTACTCTGCAGGGTTCTCAGGAAGTCACGCTCGCAAGATTGTTTATTGGAGTGAAATATTAATGAGTATGAAATGTGTTTTTATGAAGGGGAAGAGAGATCTGATAGCAGTATTCCAATAATTAATTTATTTTTTTATTTTTTTATTTATTAGATTTTTATACCGCCCTTCTCCCGAAGGACTCAGGGCGGTTCACAGCCATAATATAATTAAGCCATAACCCATAATTAAGGGGCTGCCACAAAGAAAAGAAGGGGTCAACCTATTCTCCAAAGCCGCTGAAGGTAGGAGAAGAAGCAACAACAACGGATGGAAAATAATCAAGGAGAGAAGCAACCTGGAATTAAGGAGAAATTTCCTGACAGTGAGGACAACTAACCTATGGAACAGCTTGCCACCAGAAGTTGTAGGTGCTCCAACACTGGAGTTTTTCAAGAAGAGACTGGACAGTCTGAAATGGCATAGGGTCTTCTGCCTGGGCAGCGGGTTGGACTAGAAGACCTCCAAGGTCCCTTCCAGGCCTGCGATTCTATAAGATGCCAATTTGGGCACGGATGACAGCAGCTTTGCTCCCGCTAAAGGCCAGGAACTGCAGGGCCATCCTCCCCAGCCAGCATGGTGGGGGGGGGGGCGCACAAGAAATCCAAGAAGGCTGGCGCATAAGTGGTGGTGGTGGGACATGCCCCCCCCGGCTTCTCGCAGGTGTGAGGTTCAAATTGTGCCGGAAAAGCAGGTCTCGTTCCCAGAACCAGGACCGCTGAGTGTGATTTCTCTCCTTCAGGCAAAGGGGGTGGGCGGGGGTGGGCACCTTGCCCCTTATCTCTCCTAGAGGCAATCGATGGGCATCAACAGACCCCCCCCCAGGAGAATCAGCATTCCCCACCCCACCCCCTGGGGGATTCGATCCCCTGCCGGAACCTCACAAAGGGCTTTCCAATATAGATGTAGAGCCACAAGAAAAGCTCTTAATTAGCACCCTTATCGCAGGCAGGAGAAAGCCGCTTAATTAGTTCAGGGAGAATAATGAGGGCCAGGTGCACGGGGGGGGGGGAGGGGGCTGTGAAGCTTGGGGGGGCCCCCCCCCCGCTGTCATCTGCAGGTAGCCCAGATCCATCTTTCTTTCCTTCCTTCCTTCCTTTTTTTCTTTCTCTTCCTTCCATCATTTCTCTCTCTTCCTTCCTTCAGTTCTTTTCCTTCCTCCCTCCCTCCCTCCCTTCCTTCCTTCCTTCTTTCCTTCCTTCTTTTTTTCTTTCTCTTCCTTCCGTCATTTCTCTCTCTTCCTTCCTTCAGTTCTTTTCCTTCCTTCCTCCCTCCCTTCTTTCCTTCCTTCCTTTTTTCTTTTCCTTCCTTCCATCATTTCTCTCTTTCTTCCTTCAGTTCTTTTCCTTCCTTCCTCTTTTCCTTCCTTCTTTTTTCTTTCTCTTCCTTCCATTATTTCTCTCTCTTCCTTCAGCTCTTCCTTCCTTCCTTCCTTCCTCCCTCCTTCCCTCCCTTCCTCCTTCTCATCCTCCTTTCCTTTTCCTCACTGACCTGCTATCTTATTCTTTCTCCCATTTTCCTTCCTCCATTTCTCCCTCCCTCACTCTCTTCCATCCTCCCTCCCTCCTTCATTGCATTTTCTCACTCATCTTCCTTCCTTCTTCCTCCCTCCCTTTTCCTCACTGACCTGCCTATCTTATTCCCTCTCTCCCATTTTCCTTCCTCCCTTCCTCTCTCCCTAAACTTCCTTCCTCACTTTCCTCCATCCCTCCTTCCATTCCTTTCTTCCTTCCTCCTTCCCTCAGTTTCCCTCCTTCTTTCTTTCCCTCCTTTCCTTTTTTCACTGACCTGCCTATCTTATTCCCTCTCTCCCATTTTCCTTCCTGTCTCCCTCCCTCCTTTTTTTCTCATATTTTCCTTCCTCCCTTCCTTCCTCCCTCCCTAGTCAAAATTTGAACTCTTGGCAACTGACTCGTATTCATGACTTCTGCAGTGTCCCAGGGTCACGTGATCCCCTTTTACGACCTTCTGACCAGCAATGAGGGAGCCAGGTTCACTTAACAACGGGGTTACTCACTTAACGACGGCAAGCGATTCACTTAGCAAGAAAAGTTGTGAAATGGGGCCAAACTCACTTAACAAATTTCTCACGGAGCCCAAAATTTATGTTGCTAGCCTTTAGCGCTCCCCTCTTGCTGCGCACCTCTTCCCATGCCTGCGGGAGTAATGAGTGAATTCTGCATAAGCTCTGAGGCACTCTTGCCCGATAGCGTCCTTAGCTGGCATTGGGAGACAAGCGGAGGAAGTTTTGACTCCATCTTGACTTTTTTGACCCCACTTGTGGCAGCCCTGGAGTGGAGGGGGGGCCCCCTTATTCAGCCCCGAAGCCGTTTAATGGCAGCCCTGATGGAGGGGCCTCCGGGCGCATTGGAAATCGGTGCCGGGTTTTGTTATCTATCGGCCGATTGGGATGAAGAGGAAGCTCCAGCAATTGAGGGGATTCGATAAATGCTTTAACCTCTGACCTCGCCCCCCCCATCAAGCCATAGAGGCCCCCTTGCCCCCCCCCCCACGGCCTCTGACGCCAATCCAGAGGTTGCCATCAATTAGAGCCTTTGCCAACAGCTGAAGGGATGAAGCTATGAAGCTGTGCTAGATCAGCCCGACAGGCAAAGGCCGAGGTTAATGGGGGGCTAATTAAGTGGGAGGGGCAGGCAGGCATTGCTCTCGGATGGGAGGGAGGGAAGAAAAGGAAAGGAAGGATGGGGAAGGAAGGAAGGGAGGGAGGGAGGAAGGAAGGAAAAAGGGAGGGAGGGAGGAAAGAAGATGAAAGTGTGAGAAGGAAAGAAGGGAGGGAGGAAAAGGGGAGGGAGGAAGGAAAGGGATGGAGCAAAGAAAAGAAAAGGAAAAACAGAGAAGGAAGGAAGGAAGGGAGGGGGGGAGGGATGGAGGGAAAGAAAGAAAAAAGGGAAGGAGAGAAGAGAAAGAGGGAGAAAAGGAAAGAGGGAGAAGGAAGGAAGGAGAGATGGAGGAAAGAAAATGAAAGTGCGAGAAGGAAGGAAGGAAGGAAGGAAAGAAAAGGGGAGGGAGGGAGGAAGGAAAGGGATGGAGGAAAGAAAAGAAAAGAGGGAGAAGTAAGGGGAGAGGGATGGAGAAAAAAAGGAAAGGGAGAAGGGAGGAAGGAAGGAAGGAAGGAACCCCACACACACACTCACCTCTCTTCTGCATGAAGCTGAAGAGATCATCCAGAAATTCCTTCCGCTTGGGGTCTCCGTCCAACTCGTAGAGCTGCAGAGGGTAAAAAAACAGTGGGTATCATTGGCCGGGGGGGGGGGGGGGCTGACAGAGCCCCCCCCCCAAGAGCAGCTGGAGGGGCAACTGCAGAGGCCAGGGAGAGCTTGCTTTGCGCAATGAGACAGGCGGCCTGGGAGCAGGAGAGAGAAAAAGGCTTCTAATTCTAATCCTAAATGCAGGACACCCCTCCCCCATTTTGCATTACTCAAGGTGGGGGGAGGGGGGGTTCCCTCATCCTTGGGGGGGATTGTTCAATTTTCAGTGAATTCAATCCTCAGATCTCTTAGTGGTCTCCCGACCACATCCACCCCAGGCAGCTGCAGGGAAAGGCTGCCTTTCCTACCTTAAAGGCCCCCAGCCCTACTGCACGCCCTCCCGTCCTCCCCCCCTATTTCCAAGCCTTCCCCCACCCCAGAGATGGTTGCAGCCTCTGGGCCAGCTGGCTTCTTCTTCACAACACAGAGAGAGAGAGAGAGAGAGAGAGAGAGAGAGAGAGAGAGAGAGAGAGAGAGGGAGAGGAAACCTTCACTAATAAAATTGTTTTTTTGGGGAATTTAAGTATCATCAATTTTACATTTCCTTCCTTCCTTCCTTCTTCCCATCTCCTTCCTTCTACTTCTTCCATCCTTCTTCTCCCTCCCTCCCTTCATTCCATTCCTTCCATCCTTCCTTCCCTGTCTTCCTTCCCACTCCTTCCTTCCCCCTTTTCATTTTCTTTCTTTTCTCTTTCTTTCATGCAGCCACCCATCTTCTTTTCTTCTTCTCTCTCCCTTTCTCTCTCTCTCTCTTTCATGCAGCCACCCATCTTCCTTCCTTCCTTCTTTCTTTTCTTCTTCTTCTCCCTCCCTCCCTCCCTTCTCTCTCTCTCTCTCTCTCATGCAGCCACCCATCTTCCTTCCTTCTTTTCTTCTTCTCCCTCCCCTCCCTCCCTCCTCTCTCTCTCTCTCTCCCTTTCTCTCTCTCTCTTTCATGCAGCCATCCATCTTCCTTCCTTCCTTCCTTTTCTTCTTCTTCTCCCTCCCTCCCTCCCTCTCTTCTTTCTCTCTCTCTCTTTCATGCAGCCACCCATCTTCCTTCCTTCCTTCTTTTCTTCTTCTCCCTCCCTCCCTCCCTCCCTCCCTTCTCTCTCTGTCTCTCTCTCTCTCTTTCATGCAGCCACCCATCTTTCTTCCTTCTTTTCTTCTTCTCCCTCCCTCCTTCCTCTCTCTCTCTCTCCCTTTCTCTCTCTCTCTCTTTCATGCAGCCACCCATCTTCCTTCCTTCCTTCCTTCTTTTCTTCTTCTTCTCCCTCCCTCCCTCCCTTCTCTCTCTCTCTTTCATGCAGCCACCCATTTTCCTTCCTTCCTTCTTTTCTTCTCCCTCCCTCCCTCCCTCCCTTCTCTTTCTCTCTCTTTCTCTCTTTCATGCAGCCACCCATCTTCTATCCAACTCGGAGCAACTCCCACTCCAAACTCAAAACAACAAATAAAATCCTATTAAAACTATCAAACTAAGCATTCTCTGCTGTCCTGCCTAGTTACTCTTCATTTCTCTTTTCTCTTTCTCTTTTCAAAAGTGTTATTCGCTCTTTTCCATCTACTACTCTCTTCCAGCCAAGATGTCCAGAGGTGAACCGAGACCCTCTCGGGAGCAGGGGGCAGCTGCTTACTCCCCCCAGCACCAGGGTGGGTTTCTGGCCATGGCAAAAAAAACCAACAACCCCAAAACCAGCCATGGGCTTTCTTCCTGGCCCTTCTCTTTCCTTCCAGCGACAGCCCCCTCCTCTGCCCCAGAGCAACCCTGTATGGCTTTGGCCAGCTGGGGGGGGCATTACAGCGTCTAATTCTCCCTCTCCCCCCCCTCCCAATTCCTGAAGCTTGCAAGCTGCAAAGGGCAGCTCCGGTTCCGCCTCTTCTGGCTGAGCCATGATGGATGGACTCCGCTCGCCGGACCCCCAGGAGAGCCCTAGCTGACCGCCCCCAGCCTCCCACCCCAGCGGCGACCTTTAACCTCTGCGCGGGTGGGAGAGATAAATATTTGATGACAGACCCTGATCTCCGCTGAGCCTCCGCTGACACCTGTAGGGATTACATGCAAAGCCCCCCCCTGCAGCTCCCCCTCCCCTTCATCAGGGCAATTAGCAAGAAGGGGGCAGCTCCCGGATGACCTCTGACCTCTTAGCATCCAGGAAGGAAAATTGATGGGGGGAAGAGGGGGAACTCTGGGCCTCTTCCGATCAGCTCCTCGGGAGTTTTACAGGGAAGACTCACAAGTCAACCACAGAAGCAAAAACAGGTTTAGGAGCCAATGCAATCCTAGGCACTTTCTAAGGCCTTGGTAAGGCCACACGTGGAATATTGCATCCAGTTTTGATTGCCACGATATAAAAAATGACCGTGAGAGTCTTCGTGGACAATCACTTAAATACAAGCCAGCTGTGTGCTTCTTAGTTTTTTTTTTCTTTGAAGACCTTTCCCTTCTCATCCAAGAAAGCCAACATGGGTTTGTCAAAAACAGATCATGCCAGACTAATCTTATCGCATTCTTTGACAAAATGACAAAATTAGTAGACCAGAGGAATGCTGTCGATATAATTTACTTGGACTTCAGTAAAGCATTTGATAAAGTAGACCATAACCTACTACTAGATAAAGTAGAAAAATGTGGGTTAGACAGCACCACCACCAGATGGATTCGTAACTGGCTGACCAACCGCACTCAACGTGTAGTCCTCAACGGAACTACATCCACATGGAGGGAAGTATGCAGTGGAGTACCCCAAGGCTCTGTTTTAGGCCCAGTACTCTTCAACATCTTCATCAATGACTTGGACGAGGGGATAGATGGGGAACTCATCAAATTTGCAGATGACACCAAGCTGGCAGGAATAGCCAACACACCAGAAGATAGGCACAAGTTACAGAAAGATCTTGACAGACTTGAACATTGGGCGCTATCTAACAAAATGAAATTCAACAGTGAAAAAAGTAAGGTTCTACATTTAGGCCAAAAAAACAAAATGAACCAGTACCGCATATGTGGTACATTGCTCAATAGAAGGACCTGTGAGAGAGATCTTGGAGTCCTAGTGGATAACCATTTAGATGTGTGGCAGCAGTGTGCAGCAGCTGATATATAAGCCAACACAGTTCTGGGCTGCATAAACAGAGGATAGAATCAAGATCACGTGAAGTGTTAGTGCCACTTTATAATGCCTTGGTAAGTCCACTCTTGGAATCTTGCATCCAGTTTTGGTCGCCACGATCTAAAATAGATGTTGAGACTCTAGAAAGAGCGCAGAGAAGAGCAACAAAGATGATTAGCGGACTGATGGATAAAACATATGAAGAACGGTTGCAGGAACTGGGTATGTCTAGTTTAATGAAAAGAAGGACTAGGGGAGACACGATAGCAGTGTTCCAATATCTCAGGGGCTGCCACAAAGAAGAGGGAGTCGGGCTGTTCTCTAAAGCACCTGAGGGTAGAACAAGAAGCAATGGGTGGAAACTGATCAAAGAAAGAAGCAACTTAGAACTAAGGAGAAATTTCCTGACAGTTAGAACAATCAATAAGTGGAACGACTTGCCTTCAGAAGTTGTGAATGCTCCAACACTGGAAATTTTTAAGAAAATGTTGGATAACCATCTGACTGAGATGGTGCAGGGTTTCCTGCCTGGGCAGGGGGTTGGACTAGAAGGCCTCCAAGGTCCCTTCCAACTCTGATGTTATGTTATATGTTATGTTAAGAAGATTTCCAGCTCTGATGAATGGTGGGGAAGGAAAAGATTTATGTTCCTTGCAGACAGCTGGTCATTTGCATCCTTTTAGGGGGTCATTGAGGCCACTTGGAGGTGCTTCCAAGATGCTTTTCAGAAGAGGAGCGAAACATCTTCAAAAGAAAAACAAAGAAGAAAGTCCAGTTGCCTCTTAGGAAAAGCCCCTTTGGGACAATCATGACCTGGATGGCTGAGAATCTCTACAGGCTTTGAGCTAAGCAATTTGGGATGAAGACCCTTGGAATGGTCTGGGAGGAGGAGTGGATTCCCAGAGGGAAAAATTGCAGACTACAGGAACCATTTGCACCACTCAGGTGATCCCGAGGACACAGACAAACCTCCAAGTGGCCTCAGTGACCCTCTTGGATGCAAGGGGATGCAAATGACCAGCTGTCTGCAAGGAGCATAAATCCTTCCATTACCCATCATTCAGTCAGAGCTGAGGAAGCTTCTTGGATGAGAAGTAAAACATCTTCAAAGACGTTGCCTCCGGAGAAAAAGCCCCTTTGGGACAGCCATGACCCTGGATGGCTGAGAATCTCTGCAGAAATTTAAGGTTACGGCATGCTGCCAATCCTACCCAACGCCCTGCACGGAATAAACTTTCACTGCCTGCGGAAAATAAACCGCTCCTTCCGATGGGGGGAAAAAACGGGGAAACCCCTTGGCTTGGCCAGGAATGTCTTCCTGCGTGCCAGCTCTCACCTTCCAGCTCAGCTTGGCACCGATCCTGCCAGCAATTTGCATTCCTCAGTGTCCGAGTGGCTGCCAGACAGAGCTCAGATGTCATTAATCAGGATTTGAGGTCACCGCCAGTCCGCAGCTTGGCACGGCAGCGGATGGGAACGGGCACCATGCCAGCTGAAAAGGCGCCAGCTCAGCAAGAGACGGCTGTTAACCCTTGAACGGGGAGGGGGGGGAGAGTGGGGGGGTGGCACAGCCAACCCACCTGCCCTCCCTCTTTCTGCCAACTCTATATTCTATGTTTCCAAACTCTGCAGCCTTTTGGGCAATGGGAGGAATGATGGGGAGGTGGGGACAGGGAAGGGTGGTAGGATGAGAGCTGGACCTGAATCCAGGACAGCCCAGAAAGAGGGGACAGCTGGTGGTAACCTCTAGGGAAACGTCCCTAATCGATAAAGGAGGAGGTTTGTAGGTCGGGGTTGAAACAAGGGGTCCTTGGTGCTCTCGGAGCTTGGTTATTTTCTTGCATGACCCAACTAGGTAACATCATCAGTTCTCGGGGGGGATACAGTTCGGGTGGGCAAACACCACTCCCTTCCAGCACTGATGTGGATGTTACCTAGTTGGATCATGAAATGTCTGCAAGGAAACAACCAAGCTCAGAGAGCACCAAGGACCCCACAGTCCTCCTCCTCTTCCTCTCCTCAAATCCCTCTCCCTTCTAGCACTGATGATGTTCCCTAGTTGGGTTTTTTTTTTTTTTTTTTTTTTTTGTTTACATTTATACCCCGCCCTTCTCCGAAGACTCAGGGCGGCTTACAATGTATAGGGCAATAGTCTCATTCTATTTGTATATATTTACAAAGTCAACTTATTGCCCCCCCAACAATCTGGGTCCTCATTTTACCTACCTTATAAAGGATGGAAGGCTGAGTCAACCTTGGGCCGGGCTCGAACCTGCAATAATTGCAGGCTTTGTGTTCTTAATAACAGGCCTTACCAGGCAGAGCTAAACCGGCCCTGAAACATCTGCAAGGAAACCATCAAACTCAGGCTGCCCCGGGAACCCCTCATTTCACCAACCAACCAACCAACCCTCTTTACCACACGCTTGGCGAACAGCCTGATGCCAGTTAAAAATAAACATTTGTGACAGGTCCAAGCAGCCATTCTTGGTGCTCCATAGCTGGAGATCCTTGCCAGGGGAGGACCCTAAACAAAGCTGGAAGTTAAGAGGCACGTTTGACCCTGGATACACCCAACCTGTCAGTGGCCGTAGGGGATCCCTACCGTCTTATACGCTGCCCCCCCAAAAAAAACAAGTTTCAAAAGGGCTTCCCCCACCCTAGCCTGGGGAACAGGCCCATCTGTTGGGGTGTATCTGCTCTGGACCCCACGTTAGCTAGGATCTAAAAGGATCTTAATGAGCACCAATGAAAGCAAACAGCAGAAGGAATTACTAAATGCTTTCTCACACCCAGCATACAGTGTTTATTTAATTACTCGCTACCCAAGATAAATAGCATCGATTTAACTTTTATTGGAATGAGAGGCTGGTTCACTCCCAAGCCACATTCTCTTGGGGCTAAAAACGAACCAAATTCTGAGCAAAAAATCTCAAAACAGGGAAGATCATTTTTATCCAGTAAAATAGGGGTCTCCAACTTTGGCAAGTGTAAGGTTTGTGGACTTCAACTCCCAGAATTCCCCAGCCATGGCTGACTGGGGAATTCTGGGAGTTGAAGTCCACAAATCTTACACTTGCCAAGTTCGGACGACTCTGCGGTAAAGTCAGAATGACATCAGTCATGTCATATGGATCACTCTTGACAGTCCTCAACTTATAACCATTCGTGTAGCGATCCTTCAAAGTTATGACGAGGGGACAGACGTGACATATGGCTGCTCTTCGCACTTATGACCGCCGTGGCATCTCCAGGGTCACACAATCAAAATCGGGCGCTTGGCAACGGGCAGCCTCCCAGGAGTCACGCGATTACCACCGGCAGCTGGCTTCCGACAGGCAGAAGTCCAATGGGAGAAGCCGGATTCACTTAATGACCATGCGATTCAACTTACGACTGCAGCCATTTACGGAACATCTGCAGCAAGAAAGGGTTCTCGGCTCATTCTGGCTCCAGCCTGAATATTATTATTTTTTTGTCAGTTTTACCGGTGTGCCTGCTGCTTGGATTTATGGGCTTTGGACGGAACCCAAAAAGTCTGTGTATGTGTGTTTGTGTGTGTGTGTGTGTGTGTGTGTGTGTGTGTGTGTGTGTGGTGTAAAACAGTCAAGCTGCAAACTGCAACTTCCCAAAGCTCTGTCTTGTTTGATGTGGATGACACAAATATACAACGCGTGTAAAATATTATTATTATCATTATTATCATTATCAATAATAATAATAATAATAAACAACTACAAACTAATGCCACGAAAGCAAAGATACAAAAATCTACCGACAATCCAAACAGCCGACTTTGCAACGACGAAGTCGAAACCGTTTCACACTTAATATGTGAATGCAGCAAAATCGCACAAACTGATTACAAAGCTAGACACGACCGAGTTGCTAAATTAATCCACTGGTCATTATGTAAAAAATACGACTTACCTGTATCCAAAAAGTCATGGGAACATAAAGTGGAAAAGGTTATAGAAAATGAGAAGGTGAAGATCTTGTGGGACTTTCGAATACAAACGGATCGTCACTTGGAACACAACACATCAGATATCACAGTAGTTGAAAACCAAAATGTACAATTTATTGATATCACGGAACCAGGAGACGCCAGAGTCGAAGAAAAAGAACTGGAAAAAATCATGAAATATCGCGACCTGGCCATCGAAACTACACGGCTACGGATGAAACATGTCACAGTGATGCCCATGGTCATCGGGGCACTTGGTACCATGTCCAAGAATTTTATAAGATACATCAACAAATTGCAGCTTCCTGCAATAACACCAGCAGAACTGCAAAAAACTGCGCTACTTGGAACATCATATATTTTAAGAAGGTCCTTGGTTGATACCTAGGATGCTGGCAGCAACCCGTATCAACCATCAGCACCAGTCAAAGGTATTTGTGATGCCTTTTTAAATGTTCAGTTGACTGAGTTTCACATTTAATGAATAAAGATAATAATAATAATAATAGTAGTAAATAGTTGGGTCTTTGATTGTGACAATCTCGTTGTGGCCCTCATCCTGCAAACGTCCAACCTTACAAACGGGACAAGGGAGTTGAAGTCCACAAGAGCCAAGTCTGCAGACCCCTGTGTTAGACTAACTTTTCAAAATCCGCCAAGAAGCTACCAAAGTTGCTTCCAAAGAGGCTGGGAAGATCAAAGACCTCACCCTGGCTCCTGGCTTCCTCCCAACGGGCAATTGAGACATCGGGATGCTCTTCAAACACGGCTCAGCTCAGCCAACCTGGCGGTTCTCCTAACTGGTGTCCGGCCAGCTGACCAGGACTTCCCCTGTTGCATCATAGCAGCTTTCAACTGGAATAATTGCTGTAGAGGCAGAGAAACTGGACTTTGGTTTTTTTTGGCCAGGTTGGTTCAAAACACAGAGTGAGTGGCGAGCGGGATTGTCTCCTGCAAAATGCAGGACCAGGAAAAGATCCCTTGCCAGATGTGTCAGGGGCTGCCCCAAAGAAGAGGGAGTCAAGCTATTCTCCAAAGCAGGGGCCACCAACCTTGGTCCCTTTAAGACTTGTGGACTTCAACTCCCAGAGTCCCTCAGCCAGCAAAACTCTGGATCGATGCCTTCAGCCAACTGAGCCTGGATATGCTTAATGGCCAAATGGTTCCCCCCTTTAGCCACAGTGTGATTCGCTTAACAACTGGCAAAAATGGTGTAAAATCAGGTGCAGCTCACTTAAGGACCGCCTGGCTTAGCAACGGAAATTCTGCTCTCAATTGTGGCCGTTAACTGAGGATTTCCTGTATATATTGATTTTTGGGGGAGAAAGTGGAGTCTCTGTTCTTCAACTCATCGCTCGGCTGCAGAACTTTCGGTGATATCCAAAAATGCTGACGGGCAATTTGAGAGAAGTGACTCCTCCTTCCCCCTCCCAGCCACAAAGACACCCCCGCCCACCCACCCCCTGTGCTCCCCCCCCCCGTTCTTCCCTTTGTAAGGCTGTCAGCCGGCCAAGAATCTCAGATTGACAAATCATCGGAAGGATCAATCCGAGAACAGAGAGAACGGAAATAAATCAGTATGTTTCTAAATCCCCCCCATGGCTCCCTTAAGAAAAGTGTGTGATGGGTCACTCTATTATACACCAAAAATGCCTCCCCCCTTTCTCTGTCTCTTTTTCTCTTCCTTTCTTTTTCTCTCCCTTTTTTTTCTTTCTCTCTCTTTTTCTGACCCTCTTTCTCCCTTTCTTTTTCTCTCTTTCTTTCTCTCTCTGTCTCTCTCTT
Source organism: Ahaetulla prasina (assembly GCF_028640845.1). Classification (NCBI taxonomy): domain Eukaryota; kingdom Metazoa; phylum Chordata; class Lepidosauria; order Squamata; family Colubridae; genus Ahaetulla; species Ahaetulla prasina. Next base: position 302,054,969 of record NC_080540.1, on the reverse strand, counting down.
TCTCTTTCTTTATCTCTCTATCTGTATCTCATTTTATCTCTTTCACTCCCTCTCTTTTTTCTTTCTCTCTCTCTCTCTTTCTTTCTCTTTCTGTCTTTCTGTTTCTCTCTTTCTTTTTCTGTCTCTCTCTTTCTGTATCTCACCTTCTCTCTTTCTCTCCGTTTCTCTTTCTCTCTCTGTTTCTCTCTCTTTCTTTCTCTTTCATTTTTCCTTTCTGTCTCTCTTTCTCTCTCTCTCTCTCTCTTTCTTTCTGTCTCTCTCTCTCTTTCTCTCCCTCTCTTTTTCTGTCTCTCTCTTTCTCTCCCTCTCTCTCTTTCTTTTCTGTCTCTGTTTCTGTTTGTCTGTCTGTCTCTTTTCTTTCTCTTTCTTTTTCTGTCTCTCTTTCTGCCTCTCTCCTTCTTTATCTCACTTTCTCTCTCTCTCTTTCTCTCCCTCTCTCCCTTTCTCTTTCTGTCTCTCTCTCTCTCACTTTCTTTCTCTCTCAGTCTCTCTTTCAATGGACAGGCAGAACAACATTCCCTTCCCCCCCCATCTATTCTTAACACTGCAGAATCCAAACAAAGTGTGAAAAATGGAAGCAAAAAGAAAAAGAGATTTCCTTCGTTTTCCATGGCAAAAGTCAACGGTCACTCGTGCCCATCCTACAAAAGGGAACCTCAAAAAGTTCACGGTTCAAATGCTCGCATTGATCATTGCACGTCGCATTGTTCCCTGACTGCTTATTTGTATCTTATGACTATCATTGAGTGTTGTACCTTATGATTCTTGACGAACATATCTTGTCTTTTTATGCACACTGAGAGCCTATGCACCAAGACCAATTCCTTGTATAGCCAATCACACTTGGCCAATAAAAAATTCTATTCTATTCTATTCTATTCTATTCTATTCTATTCTATTCTATTCTATTCTATTCTATTCTATTCTATACTCTACTCTCTTCCAATTTCTATTCTATTCTATTCTATTCTATTCTATTCTATTCTATTCTACTCTACTCTACTCTATTCTATTCTATTCTGAATCATGGTATCCCATCACGGTCTGAGTTACCAGCCCCTCCGAAGGCATCCCTTTTCCTGCACGACAGTTTCCTTGGTCTTGGATGGGCCAGTAAATTCAATGCATTTCGCAAGGTTCCACTTGGGACATTTAAATATATCCTGAAATTCAGAAGCAAATGCGTCTATTCGGGGGAACCCGCCTCATTTGCAGATTAGAAAGCCCTTTTTTAAAGGTGAGCTGGAGATCATGCAGCAGGCAAAAAACCTGCAATCTCATTACAGGGTTAACTTTCTACCTGTCTACAAGTGGCTTGTACGGTCAGTGCGGCTGCAAGTTCCCTGGTTAGGCTGCTGTTTAGGGTTTGATTGCTTGTCTGAGTTGGTAGTTCCTTGACTGGGGTGTTGTTTGCTACTCCAGAATAAATAATAACCTCGTCAAGAAACCATCAAGAACAACAACAGATAGGGAGAGATAGCCTCTATATAAATAGAGAGCAACCCCCACTCTCTTCTAACCCTGATGATGTTCCCTAGTTGGGTTATGAAACATCTGCAGGGGGAAAAAAACCAAGCTCAGAGAGCACCAAGGACACAACTTTCCTCCTCCTCCTCCTCCTCCTCCTCCTCCTCCTCCTCCTCCTCCTCCTCCTCCTCCTCTCCATAAACCCCCTCCTTTCTAGCACTGATGATGTTCCCTAGTTGGGTCATGAAAAGTCTTCAAGAAAACCACCCAGCTCTGAGAGCACCAAGGATCCTACTTTTTTCCTTTTCCTCCTCCTCCTCCTCCTCCTCCTCCTCCTCCTCCTCCTCCTCCTCCTCCTCCTCCCCATAAACCCCCTCCCTTCTAGCACTGATGATGTTCCCTGGTTGGGTCACGAAAAGTCTGCAAGAAAGCCACCAAGCTCAGAGAGCATCAAGGACCCCACAGTTCAGCCCTGAGCTACAGAGGGTCTCTTCTACCAGGTGGCATTGCCACCCAAGCGGTGTCCTAGCAGAGTCCTGGGGCTGTAGCCCAAGGGAGCATGGAGGCCCTCCGTAGTTCTTTCAGGTGTCTTTGTGTCACACAGCTTCTCCTGGGACTCACCAGCTCCTTTCAAGTGAGATTGGCAGGTATTGGAAACCCTTGTGAACCGCCACTCCACGGGGGGCCTCAAGAGGGTCAGCCCATGAAGCCCCCTCAAGGGCAGGATCCAACCTGGGGCAAAGATGGACCCTTTACTACCCATATTCCTGACCGGAGCAAGCCAGAAGCGACTGAATCGAGACGAATCCCAGAAGGAATGCAGGGATATCGAAGGATTGAGCCAATCCTTATTAAACGACCTGGGTACAGATTAACTCTCCAGTTATCTCTGTCCAGGTTTCGCACGGCATTGATCAGCTGAACGGCGCTGGTGACGAGTCTGGATCTGGAAGGACCTCGCGGGATCTGCTCCCAGGACCAACACTTGCAACGTCTCGGGTCTCTTGGCAGCAACCCCATCTATGCCCACCTGAGACACTGGCGGGGCAAATGACACAACGGGAGAGGACCTAAGGGAGGGAAGTCAGCCCAGAGCCTCCGGACAATCACCGCCTGTGTTTCTCCTACTCTGGAGTCACAGGGAAGGACTGGGCACACTTGGCTTCAGGCCAGTCAGATGCACCATCAGACGTCAGCCCCCAGATTCATCATTTCAGCTGAGGGTCAGCCTTCCCTTTCCTTCTTTCAGACTTTCACTCTTTCTTTCTCTGTCTTTTGCTCCTTCCTTCCTTCCTTCCTTCTCTTCTTTCAAAGGCTCGCTCTTTTTTTCTCTGTCTTTTGCTCACTCCTTCCTTCCTCCCTCCCTCCCTCCCCTTCTTTCAGACTCTCACTCTTTTTCTGTCTTTTACTTCTTCCTTCCCTCACTCTCTCCTTCCCTCTCTTTTCATTCATTCCTTCACTCCCCCTTCTTTCCTTTCCATTCCTTTTTCCTTTTTCCTTTCCTTCCCTTCCCTTCAGACTCTCTCTTTCTTTGTCTTTTGATCCTTCCTTTCTTCCTCCTCCCTCTAATCTCCTTCCTCCCCTCACTCTCTCCTTACCTCTCTATTCATTCCTTCACTCCCCCTTCTTTCCTTTCCATTCCTTTTTCCTTCCCTTCCCTTCAGACTCTTGTCTTTCTTTCTGTCTTTTACTCCTTCCTTCCTTCCTTCCTTTCTTCCTTCCCTCCCTCCCTCTCTCCCTCCCCTCCCCTTCCCTTCAGCCTCTCGCCTCCTTTTCCTCTTCTGGCTCTCCTAATGGTGAGCTTTCCTCCAGCCCATGCAGCAGGGCCGCGAGACCGCCTGGTCCTCGGGTGAACGCCAGCACCCGTCCGTGTCGAGGGTGGCTTGCCACTAACCGCTGCTCCACCGACTGTGACAAACGGCAGGACGGAGGGATCGATCCACCACCCGTAAAAGTCAGGAGGCATGAAGGAAAAATTAGTGCTAATCGAAGGGGCTCCAGACATCAATTCCTCCCAAGGAAGCGGGCGAGAATTTAAAGGCCACTGAAAAGAAACAAAACTCAGCAGTGGAGAATGGATGGCCGAGGGGCAGACAAAGACCTCTGAATCCCCACAAGGGGACCAGGAAGAAGAAAAGAAGAAGAAAGAAGAAGTGAAAGGGCTGTTTGGAAAGAGAATTGGACTCTCAGAGGCTGCCAAAAGGAAGCTGGAGAGGGAGGGGGGGTGAAATAGGCCGTCTAAAGCAGCTAGTCCTGAGTGATTTACGTGAAATGCTTCTGAAAAAGCTGGGGGGAGATGGTTAATGACCCTTCAGAATAATTAAGACACACACACACACCCCGTTCTCCCTTCGGCAATGGCCCAAGGCCCTGCTGAGCCAAGGAGAGCAACACCACTGTCTGTCTCTTAGGAGTGGGGCAGAACTTCAGGCTCTGGGCCAAAGGGGCTTTGTGACGCCCAGAGCTTCTGGATCCCATCCTCTCTACCCATGGCCTGAAAGGCAGGATCCCCCTTGAGAGCTGCAGAGGGGGGGGGACTCTGGCAAGGCCCCAGCAGACTCCAACCGACCCCTGGATGTCTGCACTGCAGGGAGGAGGGGAGGAGGAGGGGAGGAGGAGGGGAGGGAGGAGGGGAAGAAGGAGGAAGAGGAGGAGGAGGAGGAGGAGGAGGAGGACTGTGGAGTCCTTGGTGCTCTTTGAGGTTGATTGTTTTCTTGCAGATGTTTCATTATCCAATCAGGTAACATTATCAGTGCTGGGGATGGGTGGGTTGCAAAGCAGAGGAGGAGGAGGAGGAGGAAGAGGAAGAAGAGGAGGAGAGGGTTTGTGAGAAGGAAGGAAGAAAGAGGAAGGAAGGAAGGAAGGAAGGAAGGAAGGAAGGAAGGAAGGAAGGAAGGAAGAAGGAAGGAAGAAGGGAAGGGAAGGAAAGGAAAGGAAAGGAAAGGAAAGGAAAGGAAAGGAAAGGAAAGGAAAGGAAAGGAAAGGAAAGGAAAGGAAAGGAAGAGAGAGAAATAGAGAGAGGAGGGAAGAGGTGTGAACTTCAACTCCCAGAATTCCCCAGCCAGCCATGTTTTCAACAACAACAAAAAAGAATCTGCAAAGGGTTTAGTCCAGGGGTGAAATGCTACCGGTTCGGCCCGGTTCGGCCGAACCGGTAGCGATGGCAGCAGGTAATTCAGAGAACTGGTAGCAAGGGCAACGCGAGGCTCCACCCACCCTCCCAGTCATCAAAAAACCCTGTTTTTTATCCTCTGCGCATGTGCAGAAGGATTTGCCCATGCGCAGAGGGTCCCCGCGCGCACATGTGATGTGCGCATGTGAACTTCCGAACCGGTAGGGAAGCTAAGTAGATTTCACCCCTGGTTTAGTCTCCCTGAGGCAGCAAGGATCATGCAAGGAAGCTCAGGAATTCTGGGAGTTGAAGTCCACAGGTGGTCACAGTCGCCTACCCCTGATTTAATGCAACACCACAAAACAAACTGGTGCTGTTTGCTCCACACAGGCAGGCAATTAGGGGGTTGCAAAAGGCATCTGGACCTTGGCCACAGCCTGGGGGGGGGGAGGCACCCCACACCCACCCACCCCACCACAACTTCCCGGTCTCTGCAGGCTGGCAGCTGCAGCAAACAAAACCAGGTGTGACTTCAAAACTTTGGTCTCTCGTTTTTTTTTTCCCCCACCGTTGATTAACCTCTCTCCCCTTTTATCGGGGAGGGGGCAAAGAGGCATGGACATGTTCATTGAACCGGGGGTCAAAGGTCACCTTTTAAGCAGAGGCGATTGCAAAGAGGCGGAAGGCGAAAGAGGGCGAAAGAGGGGGGGCTGAGCCTTCCGCCCGAGGGAGCCTTCGAAAGGATCCCCCTTCCCCACGGGCAGGACAGGTAGTAAAAAAAATGCTTTAAAAAAGTAAAAAAAAAAAAAAAGATTCCAACAATCCTGTACCACAGCTGTGCTCATCGGAGCCTTTTTTTTTACTTTTTTAAAGCATTTTTTACTACCTATTTGCCCGAATAGATAGTAAATAAATGCTTTTAAAAGAAAGAAAGAAAGAAAGAAAGAAAGAAAGAAAGAAAGGCTCCGACGATCACGAGGCTCAGCTGTGATCGTCAGAGCCTCTTTTTAAACCTTTTAAAAGCATTTTTTACAACCTATTCCTACTATTCGGGCGGCAAAAGCGAGCGAGCCCGAAAGAAGCCGCAAGCGGCCAAGCGGGTGATTGGGTGGGCGGGGTGGGGGGGCCCAGAGATTTTTGCTACCAGTTCTCCGAACCACCCGCCGCCATCGCTACCGGATTGGCCGATCCAGTCCGAACTGGGAGCATTTCAGACCTGGACTAAAACCCTTTGCAGATTCGGGGTTTTTTTTTCCCAAACATGGCTGGCTGGGGCATTCTGGGAGTTGAAGTCCACACTTCTTCAACTCAGCTCAGGCTGAGAAATGATGCTTTAGAAACAGGATGATATTAAATGAGTATCTCCCTGGGAAGGAGGGAAGCCGGGAAACTGATCCTTCCTTCCTTCCTTTCTTCCTTCCTTCCTTCCTTCCTTCCTTCCTTCCTTCCTCCCCCACTCACTCACTCACTCACTCACTCCTTCCTTTTTTCTTAATTCTTTCTTCTTCCCTCCCTCCTTTTTTCTTTCTTTTTTCTCCCTCCCTCCATCCATCCCTTCCTATCTTCCTGCCTTTCCTTTCCTTCCTTCCTTCTTCCTTCTTTCCTTTTTCTTAAATCTTTCTTCTTCCTTCCCTTTTTCTTTCTTTTTCCTTCCTTCCTCCTTCCTTCTTTCCTATCTTCCTTCCTTCCCTTTCCTTCTTTCCTTCTTTCCTATCTTTCTTTCTTTCTTTCTCCCTCCATCCCTCCTTTTTCTTAATTCTTTCTTCTTCCCTCCCTCCCTTTTTCTTTCTTTCATCTTCCTTTCTCCCTCCCTTCCTATTCCTTCCTTCCTGTCTTCCTTCTTTTTTTCTTAATTTCTTTCTTCTTCCCTCCTTCCGTTTTTTCCCCTTCCCTTTCTTCTTTCTTTCCTTCCTTCCTTCCTTCCTGCTTCCCATCTGGCTTCCCCGTTGAGTTTGCTTGTCAGAAGGTCGCAAAAGGGTATCACGTGACCCTGGGACACAGCGATGGTCATAAGTATGAACCAGTGGCCAAGCGTCTGGAATTTGATCACGTAACCATGAGGATTCTGCAAAGGTCATAACTGTGACAAGTGGTCCTGAGCCCGTTTCTTCAGTGTCGTCGTAGTTTAGAACGGTCACTAAATGAATTGTATTTTCAACGGCCATGGGTCCCATTGGAGTTTCAGGAAGCGTTCTAGGAAATAAACCCTCCCAACTTCACCCTCTGTGCTTTTTTAGCCTACAGGAGGAACCGGAAGGGCTCCTGAATGCCTTTGAGGTAACCACGCTGGGATCTCCTTCCACCTCTTCACCTCCGAAAGAATTCAACCCAGGATGCTTTCTAAATTCCCCGCAGCTCTTTCCAGAAGATTTGCAACTTGGAGGCTTCCTCAGTGCTACTCTACATAAATTAGTCGGTAAATAAACACCGTAAGGATAGCCAGCTTTGCAAGAGGCCGGATGGCATGAGAGCAAAATTCAAAATAATCTTTCTTTTTTCTTTTCTTTTTTTTGAAGACTCAAACGTTCCATCCATTCCTTAAGAAGAGCAACGGAGGATACGACCTCCACCTCTGAAACCTTGTTTTATGACCACACAAGGGTCACTTTTTCTTCCAGCTCTAAGGATTTCACGAAGAAAGTCCGGGCAGGGAGGGGGGGGTCATGGTTAAATCCTTGGTCATATCTTCTCTTTTTAATACCGCTTCATAAGGCCTTAGTAAGGCCACACTTGGAATAATGCATCCGGTTTTGGTTGCCATGATGTAAAAAGGATGTTGAGACTCTAGAAAGAGTGCAGAGAAGAGCAGCAAAGATGATTAGGGGACTGGAGGCTAAAACATATGAAGAACGGTTGCAGGAACTGGGTATGTCTAGTTTAATGAAAAGAAGGACTAGGGGAGACATGATAGCAGTCTTCCAATATCTCAGGGGCTGCTACAAAGAAGAGGGAGTCAAACTATTCTCCAAAGCACCTGAGGGTAGAACAAGAAGCAATGGGTGGAAACAAATCAAGGAGAGAAGCAACTTAGAACTAAGGAGAAATTTCCTGACAGTTAGAACAATTAACCAGTGGAACAACTTGCCTGCAGAAGTTGTGAATGCTCCAACACTGGAAATTTTTAAGAAAATGTTGGATAACCATCTGTCTGAAATGGTCTCTTACCTGAGTCTAAGGTTGCTTCCAATTCGGTAATTCTGTTATACATCCCTTAAGAAGAGCAACAGGATATGACCCACCTCTTAACTCTGTTTTATTACCACCTGGGTCACGTTTTCTTCCAGTTGGAAGAATGTCATGAAGAAAGGCCAGGCGGTGTGGGGGGGGACTATGGGTAAACCCTCAGTCGTATCTTCTCTTTTTTAGTTTGAAAGTGTTTGAGTAAAGATATCAGATTTTCTTTGGTTAAAAAATTTCTTTTGAGAAACCCTAAACGTTAAAGTTGCTTGCAAGAAGGGTATTCCTTGTTCAGTACAAGTACTTATTTATTATTTATTTATCATATTTATATACCGCCCTATCTCCCTAAGGACTCAGGGCGGTTTACAGGCAGTTAAAACACATATAAATACAGATTAAAACGACAATTAAAAAACTTATTCTAAAGCCCAAATCATTAAAACAGTATAAATAATAAAAAAACCCTTAAAATCAATTACTTTAAAAACCTAATCCAGTCCCGCGCAGATGAATAAGTATGTTTTAAGCTCGCGACGGAAGGTTCGGAGATCCGGAAGTTGACGTAGTCCTGGGGGAAGCTCGTTCCAGAGGGTGGGAGCCCCCACAGAGAAGGCCCTTCCCCTGGGTGTCGCCAGACGGCACTGCCTAGCTGACGGCACCCTGAGGAGTCCCTCTCTGTGAGAGCGCACGGGTCGGTGAGAGGTATTCGGTAGCAGTAGGCGGTCCCGTACTTCTCACCTTACGACCACAAATGAGCCCAAAATCTTGGTTGATAAGCAAGACGGTGGTTAAGAGAATTTTGACCCATTTTACAACTTTTTTTTGCCACAGTTGCTAAGTGAATCACTGCTGCTGTTAAAGTTAATGTTTAAGTTAAAGTTAAAGGTTGTTTATTTATTTATTTATTTATTTATCAAACTTATATACCGCACCATCTCCCGTAGGACTCAGGGCGGTTAAGTGAATCCGGCTGCCCCATTGACTTTGCTTGTCAGAAGGTCCCAGAAGGAGATCACGTGACCCCCGGAACACTGCGACCATCATAAATAAGAATTGCCAAGCATCTAAATTTTGATCATGCAACGGTCATATGTATGAAAATGGCCATAAATCACTTTTTTCGGTGGCATTGTAACTTCAAACGGTCACTAAACCGAGCTGTTGTAAGTCAAGAACTACCTCCCCTTCTCTAGTGGGCTTCAACCTCAGGCCAGATAGCCCTCTCTTCGAAAGGCTTTAGCAGTCCCTGCACCAAGCAGAGGGTTGGTCTAGACGACCTTTGATGCCCCTTCCAACTCTACGGTACAAGTAGCCCTCGACCGTTACAACAGCACTAAAAAAAAGGGGACTAATGACTGTTTTTTACACTTATGACCATTGTGGCATCCCCAGGGTCACGTGATTTATATTAGGACCTTTCGCATCTGACTCACACTTACGACGGTCGCAATATCCCAGGGTTACGTGATCCCCTTTTGCGACCTTCCAGCGAGCAAAGTCCATGGGGAAACTGGATTCACTTAACAACCGTGTGACTAAATTAATAAGTGCAGTGATTCACTTAACAACGGTGTCATGAAAGGCCGTAAAAGGGGGCAAAATTCACTTAACAGCTGCCTCGCTTAGCAACAGAAAGACAAAACTAATTTCTTGCTTAGCAACTGAGATTTGGGGTCAACAATTGTGGTCATAATACCTGACCTTCGGACCTTCCGCCGCGAATTAAAAACACACTTATTTATTCGCGCGGGGCTGGCTTAAATTTTATTGGTTTTAAATTTTTTACTAGTAATTTTTAGTGGGTTTTAGTTTTCATGTTCCAAAATTTTAGGCCAATTATGTAATAAGTTTTTAAATTCGTATTTTAATTGTATATTACATTGTTTGTTTTACCTGGCTGTACACCGCCCTGAGTCCTTCGGGAGAAGGGCGGTATAAAAATTGAAATAATAATAATAATAATAATAATAATAATAATAATAATAATAATAATAATAATAATAATAATAATAATAATAATAATAATAATAAAGGACTAGAGGCGTGGGGGGAGGGTTGGACTAGAAGACCTCCAAGGTCCCTTCCAACTCTGTTAATCTTTCGATTACCTAGACCAGGGGTCTGCAAACTTGGCTCTTTTAAGACTTATGGACTTCAACTCCCAGAGTTCCTCAGCGAGCAAAACTCTGAGAGTTGAAGTCCACAAGTCTTAAAAGAGCCAAGTTTGCACACCCCTGATCTAGACTACCTGTACAACGATGATGAAGGCATGAGAAGGCAGGTTATGACCATCCTTGCACACACACAGCTGAATTTCCTGAATTTCCCCGCAGCCGACTTCCAGCTCAGCGCCAGGGAAACCAAAGTTTGCGTTGTTGTGTTCCTAATTTTCTGAATCGGTTCAAAACTTGCGAGCTGTCACGAAGGGCCGGCGGGAAGACGCGGTCGAAGAAATTGAGCTGGGCAGGCAGGCGGGAGGTGGCCGGCTTGGCGCGGGTCCAGCGGGGTAATAGGGCAGACATTTCTGGCCGTGAAGAGTTGAGGGCATGACGACCAAAGTCTGCCTGCAAGCGGCCGATTAGCTGGGACTCTATTTACACTTCGACCGATAAGGCGGCAGGGAGCCAGATCTGTCAAATCATGAGAAAATAACTAGCAACTAACTTCCCCCCCCCCTCTCTCTCTCACACACACACACACAAAGACACACCGCCAACTCATGAGGAGAGATGGGGTGGGCCCAAAAGGCATTTGGAGAAAAGACTGGGATTTTCCTACCTAAGCAAGCAGCACCGACCGGTGGAACTCCCCGCTGCAGGCTTGATTCACTAACAAAAAGTTTAAGGAAACAAGTGAGTATCGATAGACTGAGCTGAACTGTGAGATCCTTGGTGCTTGGTGGTTTTCTTGCGAATGTTTTGTTACCCAACTAGGTCACATCATCAGTGCTAGTAGCAGGGGGCTTTCCTCTCTTTTTACATACACTGGTTTGCAGAAAACAGTGCACTCCTTCTAGTGCTGATGATGTTACCTAGTTGGGTCATGAAACGTTTCCAAGAAAACAACCAAGCTCAGAGAGCACCAAAGACCTCACAGTTCCACTCCTCCTCCTCCTCCTCCCCTCAAACCTCACCCCCTTCTAGCACTGATGATGTTACCTGGTTGGGTCATGAAACATCTGCAAGAAAACCACCAAGATCAGAGAGCACCAAGGACCCCACAGTCGCCGTCCTCCTCCTCCATCTTCCTCCTCCTCCTGCACTCCACAAATCCCACTTCTAACACTGATGATGTTACCTAGCTGGGTCATGAAACATTTCCAAGAAAACAACCAAGCTCAGAGAGCACCAAAGACCTCACAGTTCCACTCCTCCTCCTCCTCCTCCTCCTCCTCCTCCTCCTCCTCCCCTCAAACCTCACCCCCTTCTAGCACTGATGATGTTACCTGGTTGGGTCATGAAACATCTGCAAGAAAACCACCAAGATCAGAGAGCACCAAGGACCACAGTCCTCCTGCTTCTCCTGCTCCTCCCCCCTGCTCCTCCTCCTCCTCCCGACAAAACCCCCTCCCTTCTAGCACTGATGATGTTCCCTAGTTGGGTCATGAAACGTCTGCAAGAAAACCACCCAGCTCAAAGCACCAAGGACCCCACAGTCATAATCATCGTCATCGCCCTCCTCCTCTTCCTCTTCTTTCTCCTTCTCTTTCCTCCTCCTCCTCTTACCATCAAGCCACACTATGCCCACCAAGACACGCCCACAGAACCGGTAGTAAAAAAAATTGGATTTCACCACTGTACAATACTTAGTGATGGTCATAGATACTAATTAAGCAATTTAAGTCATACTGCAGGTTTGAAGGGAAACTACAGCCACCTATCTCCACAACCCCCATCTCAGACACACCAACAACAGCCAACTGACCCCATCCCATTGGGTTCACAACCCCTAGTGATCACAGAAAAGGAAGTGCAGGACCTATTTCACAGACAAAAGCCAGGAAAAGCTCCAGGCCCAGACAAGATAACTCCTTCTTGCTTAAAAGTCTGTGCTGACCAATTGGCCCCCATCTTCACCCATATCTTAAATATAAATCACTAGAGATGTGCTATGTTCCTTCTTGCTTCAAACGCTCATTACTATCATCCCAGTGCCGAAGAAGCCCACCATCAAGGAACTGAATGACTACAGACCAGTTGCTTTAACACCTGTAGTCATGAAAACCTTTGAAAGGCTAGTGCTTTCCTACCTGAAAACCATCACGGATCCGCTGTTAGACCTCTTGCGATTTGCATACCTAGCAAATAGATCAACAGATGATGCTGTTAATATGGCTCTGCACTACATCCTACAACATCTTGAGTCTCCAAAGACCTATGCAAGGGTCCTTTTTGTAGACTTTAGTTCAGCATTCAATACCATCATTCCAGTCACTCTTCTAACTAAGCTAAACCAGCTACAGGTACCGGAACAGACTTGTAAGTGGATCACAAGCTTCCTAACAAACAGGAAGCAGCAGGTGAAGCTAAGCAAGATCACATCAAATACCTGTACAATTAGCACAGGGGGCCCCCAAGGCTGTGTGCTCTCCACACTTCTCTTCTCTCTGTATACCAATGACTGCATCTCTAACGATCCATCTGTTAAACTACTGAAGTTCGCAGATGACACAACAGTGATCGGTCTCATTCGAGACAATGATGAATCCGCATATAGACGGGAGGTTGAACGACTAGCCTTCTGGTGCGACCGAAACAATCTGGAACTGAACACACTCAAAACCATAGAAATGGTGGTAGACTTTATGAGAAACCCTTCCAGACTTCCACCTCTCACAATACTAAACAACACAATATCAACAGTAGAGACCTTCAAATTTCTAGGTTCTATCATATCGCAAGATCTCAAATGGACAGCTAACATCAAAAAAAGTCATAAAAAAAGCACAACAAAGAATGTTCTTTCTGTGCCAACTCAGTAAGCTCAAACTGCCCAAGGAGCTGCTGATCCAATTCTACAGAGGAATTATTGAGTCTGTCATTTGCACCTCTATAACTGTCTGGTTCGGTTCTGCAACCCAACAAGACATACATAGACTTCAGAGGATCATTAGAACTGCAGAAAAAACTATGGCTACCAACCTGCCTTCCATTGAGGACCTGTATACTGCACGAATCAAGAAGAGGGCCGTGAAAATATTTGCAGATCCCTCGCATCCTGGACATAAACTGTTTCAACTCGTACCCATCACTCTGCTAAACAAATAATTCCCCCAATACTGTCAAGCTATTTACTAAATCTGCACTACTATTAATCTTCTCATCGTTCCCATCACCAATCTCTTTCCACTTATGACTGTAACTTTGTTGCTTGTATCCTTATGATTTATATTGATATTGTTTCCTGATTGCTTATTTCTACCCTATGACTATCATTAAGTGTTGTAAATGTTGTACCTTGATGAACGTATCTTTTCTTTTATGTACACTGAGAGCATATGCAGCAAAGATAAATCCCTTGTATGTCCAGTCACACTTGGCCAATAAAAAATTGTATTCTATTCTATAAGATTCAAGCAACAAAGTTATAATCATAAGAAGATAAGGAGATAAAAATAATAGGAAAGATGAGAATAATGGTGGTAGTCTATTAATCAGTGGAACGGCTTGCCACCAGAAGTTGTGGCCGCTCCGTCACTGGAGGGTTTGAAAAAGAGACTGGACAACCAGCCGCTTGTCTGAAATGGTACAAGGTCTCCTGCTCAAGCAGGGGGTTGGACTAGAAGACCTCCAAGGTCCCTTCCAACTCTGTTATTCTGTTAATCAGTGGAACGGTTTGCCTCCAGAAGTTGTAAATGCTCCAACACTGAAAGTTTTTAAGAAGAAGAAATTGGACAGCCATTTGTCTCAAATGGGAGAGGGCAGTGACCGCTAGCCTTTTCAGCACCAAGTGCCCAAACCAGAATGAGCGCACACTTGCGCGCGCTGGAGCACTGGAAAACCAAACACAAGCCGGCCAGTGTGCAGGCGTGCACCATTGCCAGCTGGTCTTTGGGTTTCCAGAGCTCCAGCGTGCATGAAGACCAGCTGGCGCACTGGAAACCCAAAGACCAGCTGGCAACTGCACGGTTGCGCACCGAGAGGGCTCTGGTGTGCTATCTCTGGCATGCGTGCCATAGTTAAGGCAGTGATGGCTAATCTTTTTGCCATCGCGTGCCAAAAGCGGGGAGAGCTTGGGCGTGCCCACATCCATAATTCAATGGCCCTCACGCCCCACCCCTCTGCACATGCGTGCGCGACACACACACCCCGCCCCCCCCTCTTTTTGGCATGCAACAGCAAAAAGGTTACCGGTGGGCCCATTAAGCCCATTCTTCACCCTCCCCAGGTTCCAGAGACTTTCTTGGAGCCTGGGGAGGGTGAAAACAACCTCCGCCCTCCCCCGGAGGCCAGAAATGGTCCGTTTCCTGATTTCCGTTGGGCCCAGAAGGCATGCATGTTGGAGCTGAGCTAGGGCAAAGCTTGCGTGCCCATGCGTGCCATAGGTTCGCCATCACGGGTATAGGGCCTCCCGCTTGAGCAGCGGGTTGGACTAGAAGACCTCCAAGGTCCCTTCCAACTCTGCTATTCTGTCATTCTGTTCACTATTTTGCAAAGGCACCCACAACAGGTTGTTCACGTCCCAAACACGCCCAGCAGCCGCAGAAGTAGGAAGCCCCCGGCTTGAGGAATTTCCTCCTCCTAGCTCACCTGCCTCTCATGAAGATGCTATAGGGATACTCCTCCATGTACAACCGTTCATTTAGTAACCACTCAAAGGTGGAAAAAGTGACTTATGAGTGTTTTTCACACAACCGTTGCTGCATCCTTTGTGGGGGGGGGTGTCACCCGATCAAAATTGAATGACAAAATTTATGACAGCCGCCATCTGCACCAAGGTGACCTTCTGACAAGCCAAGTCAATGGGGAAAGCCTGATTCGCTTAGCGACGGCATGATTCACTTCATAATTATCTTTCCCCCCCCCCCAGAAAAAGGGGAGGGGGATGTCAAAATGCAACCACCTTCTGGACTCAGTTGTGAGTTAAGTAAAATACGCCTCTGGCTGTATTGGTGCAAGAATCTCACTCCCAACGTCAAACTTCCTCCAGGGAGACTCTCAGACATTTGGTTTCAACCCCAAAACAGGGGTGAAAATCCCAATTTTTTTTTACTACCGGTTCTGTGGGCGTGGCTTGGTGGGCATGGGAGGAAGGATACTACAAAATCCCCATTCCCTCCCCACTCCACGCGAAGGATACAGCAAAATCCCCATTCCCACCCCACTCCAGGGGAAGGATACCGCAAAATCTCCATTCCCACCCCACTCCAGGGGAAGGATACCGCAAAATCCCCATTCCCACCCCACTCCAGGGGAAGGATACAGCAAAATCCCCATTCCCTCCCCACTCCAGGGGAAGGATACCGCAAAATCTCCATTCCCACCCCACTCCAGGGGAAGGATACTGCAAAATCTCCATTCCCTCCCCACTCCAGGGGAAGGATACCGCAAAATCTCCATTCCCACCCCACTCCACGGGAAGGATACAGCAAAATCTCCATTCCCACCCCACTCCAGGGGAAGGATACCGCAAAATCCCCATTCCCTCCCCACTCCACGGGAAGGATACTGCAAAATCTCCATTCCCTCCCCACTCCAGGGGAAGGATACCGCAAAATCTCCATTCCCACCCCACTCCACGGGAAGGATACAGCAAAATCCCCATTCCCACCCCACTCCAGGGGAAGGATACCGCAAAATCTCCATTCCCACCCCACTCCAGGGGAAGGATACAGCAAAATCCCCATTCCCACCCCACTCCAGGGGAAGGATACCGCAAAATCTCCATTCCCACCCCACTCCAGGGGAAGGATACCGCAAAATCCCCATTCCCTCCCCACTCCAGGGGAAGGATACCGCAAAATCTCCATTCCCACCCCACTCCAGGGGAAGGATACTGCAAAATCTCCATTCCCAACCCACTCCAGGGGAAGGATACCGCAAAATCCCCATTCCCACCCCACTCCAGGGGAAGGATACCGCAAAATCCCCATTCCCTCCCCACTCCACGGGAAGGATACAGCAAAATCCCCATTCCCACCCCACTCCAGGGGAAGGATACCGCAAAATCTCCATTCCCACCCCACTCCAGGGGAAGGATACCGCAAAATCTCCATTCCCACCCCACTCCAGGGGAAGGATACCGCAAAATCTCCATTCCCACCCCACTCCAGGGGAAGGATACAGCAAAATCCCCATTCCCTCCCCACTCCACGGGAAGGATACTGCAAAATCTCCATTCCCACCCCACTCCAAGGGAAGGATACCGCAAAATCCCCATTCCCTCCCCACTCCTGGGGAAGGATACTGCAAAATCTCCATTCCCTCCCCACTCCACGGGAAGGATACTGCAAAATTCCCATTCCCTCCCACTCCAGGGATGGATACTGTAAAATCCCCATTCCCTCCCCACTCCACGGGAAAGATACTGCAAAATCTCCATTCCCAACCCACTCCAGGGGAAGGATACTGCAAAATCCCCATTCCCTCCCCACTCCACGGGAAGGATACTGCAAAATTCCCATTCCCTCCCACTCCAGGGATGGATACTGTAAAATCCCCATTCCCTCCCCACTCCACGGGAAAGATACTGCAAAATCTCCATTCCCAACCCACTCCAGGGGAAGGATACTGCAAAATCCCCATTCCCTCCCCACTCCACGGGAAGGATACTGCAAAATTCCCATTCCCTCCCACTCCAGGGAAGGATACTGTAAATCCCCATTCCCTCCCCACTCCACGGGAAAGATACTGCAAAATCTCCATTCCCAACCCACTCCAGGGGAAGGATACTGCAAAATCCCCATTCCCACCCCACTCCTGGGGGAAGGATACTGCAAAATCTCCATTCCCTCCCCACTCCACGGGAAGGATACTGCAAAATCCCCATTTCCACCCCACTCCAGGGGGAAGGATACTACAAAATCTCCATTCCCTCCCCACTCCGGGGCCAGCCAGAAGTGGAATTTGCCAGTTCTCGGAACTGCTCAAAATTTCCGCTACCGGTTCTCCAGAACCTGTCAGAGCCTGCTGGATTTCATGCCTGCCCCAAAAGATTCCGCAAATTGAAAAGAGTTCCAATTCTTCATCCCGCCTGCCTGGGTTTCCCCCCTATGGTTCCCATATTCCACCTTTGAGCCGAGTGAACGAAAGGCAAAATTCCTCGGAATAACCTCAAGAAAAGACGCACTTTGCTCCCGCAGAATTTATGGTCTTTTCCTCCCCCTCCCCCCCAGTCTTTCACACACATGCAACTTGTGCAATCCCTCCCCTTCCCCTTCCTTGATAGCCCCCTCTCAGCAAAAGGGACCTCTTTTAATCATGTTTATATTGATATAATTAGTAACTCATTTAACCCCGTCAATAGAGCAATATTCCTCTATAAACGCAGGAATTAAACTGTCAAGCCCCAAGATCAATCGAATCGCTGCGAGCCCCCCCCAGCTGCGTTCCCTCCAGGAGAAGAGGGGGGAAGAAAGAGGGGTGGGAGGGATGTCCTTGAGAAGGCAGTGGGTCACTCGGCTCGGCCTCGGCGTGACCAGGTAGACCTCAAAGTCCACCGTGGTGGCCTTCTCTTTGGATGAGACACAGCTCCTTGCAAGGGAGCCTCTGAGTCTGAGGAAACTGGGTTTGGCTAATTTAGAGAAAAGAAGAATTAGGGGTGACATGATAGCATCTTCCAGTATTTGAGGGGCTGCCACAAAGAAGAGGGAGTCAACTTAGTTTCCAAAGCACCAGAAGGCAGGAGAAGAAATAATGGATGGAAACTGATCAAGGAGAGAAGCAACCTGGAATTAAGGAGAAACTTCCTAACAGTGAGGACAATTAACCAGTGGAACAGCTTGCCACCAGAAGTTATGGGTGCTTCATCACAACTCTTTAAGGCAGCCCTGTTATCCCCCCCCAAAAAATGGGTAGTTTCCAAAAAATAGTATGGTTTCCAGGCCTGACAGCAGGAGCTTTACAGAATTACATTATTTACTAACTGGACGGCCGTGCCTTGCTTCGAAACTATGTGCTCGGGCTTGATCCATTGACACTTGCAGCCTGAAACGTAATGCAGAATGTGTAGCTCCGTAGCATCAGTGTGTGTTACTATAATGCAACGGGCAGTTGGAACAGAGGGTGAGGGGGAGTAGAATGTCCCAGCCTGCAGCATCCATCGGTATTCATCTGGCTAGCATCCTGTTAGTGTGTGAGAGAGTTGAGGGGTGTTTGGAAACTCAAACAGTATTTGCTGTGTGAGCAAGAATGAGACAGGAAGGAGGCTGGCTGTGGCTTAGCTCAGCTGTTCTGTAGTAAAGCTGCTTCCTGCTGTGAAAGTAAAACTGAAAGTGAAACTCCTCTCCTCTGCTTGTGTTTTGCATTTGGAACAGATTTCTTTTCAGGTGGGGAGGGGGAATAAAACTCTTTACCATCAGAGGGCTGTTCGGAAAGTGAAACAGTATTTGCTGTGTGAAGAAGGAGGAGACAGGAAGGAGCCTGGCCGGGGGTTAAATCAAGTGTTCTATATTAAAGCTGCTTCTTGCTGTGAAAGTAAAACTGGAAGTAAAACTCCTCTCCTCTGCTTGTGGTTTGCATTTGGAACAGATTTCTTTTCAGGTGGGGAGGGGGAGTAGAACTCCTTAGCGTCAGAGCGTGTTAATAATATAGAAAATACTAATGCTCTGATGGTCATTTCGAAAGATCCTTCCTTAGTGAGCACCTAGAAACCAAGAGGAACATACGTGGCAAATTTCAAGTTTGTAGGCTTTACGGTTCTGGAGATTTCGTAATTACGTGTGAGTGGTTTTTGCTTTTATATATATATATATAGATAGATAAATTAAATTTACCTCCTAGCAGTAATCACACCTAGCAGTCACTCACTGCTGGAAAAGATGGTTAGGAACGGCTATGGAGACCATCTATCTGTGTGGTTACTAAGCGTTGACACCTTCTGAATGGCACATAATCATAGCTATTATTTATTTACAACCCCGTTCTATAAAGCATATTATGAAAATCAATAATAAAAACCGAACGGCATTATAAATGCTTCTCCTGGGTCTGCATAGTATATCAAGCCATTAAGAAAAGCCTCAGCAGCTTTGCCCTCTGCGCAATGCCTCCAGCTCCCCAGGAGAACTTCAACCAAGCTCAGCTTGTGGCAGGTAGTCCTCGAGTTACAACCAAAACGGGAGTCCCAAGTTTTCGCCGCTAAGTGAGACAGCGAGTTTTGCCCCATTTTACGACTTTTCTCGCCACGGCTGTTAAGCGAATCAATGCAGCTGTTAAGTTAGTAACACCGTTGTTAAGTGAATCGGGCTTCCCCATTGAGTTTGCTTGTCAGAAGGTCGCAAAAGGGGCTCATGTGACCCCATGACACTGCGACCGTCATAAATGTAAGTCGGTTGCCCGGCGTCTGAATTCCGATCATGTGACCCTGGGGATCAACGGTTGTAAGTCTGAAAAATGGTTCTCAAGTCCCTTGCTTTCAGTGCCGTTGTAACTTTGAATGGTCACTAAACGAACCGTCGTAAGTCGCGGGCTATCTGTAGTCCTCGACTTACGATCACAATGGAGCCTCCAAATTTCTGCCCGAATTTGACCCTGAGGAATGCTGCAATGGCTATAAGTGTGAGAAATGGTCATAAGTCAAGGGCCATTGCAACTTTGAACGGCCACTAAGCGAACTGTTGTAACTGGAGAACTACCAGCATTCCTCTTGCCTGCTCCGAATTGCTTCGCACAGTGGCCGTCTCTGCTGCCCATTCGCCTGCCCTAAAGGCGGAAGGTCTCAGGTCTGTGCATACCAAGGCCAAAGGTCGCTCTCTGCAGCCTGTTTATGAAAGGGCTGGAATTAAGGGGAGGGGGAGGCGTAGGCGTCTTTCCCCTCCCCATCAGTTCTTGGAAAAAGCAAATATTGACTTTACTTTGTTGAGTGGATTGAAAAGGCAACTGCCTGAAACCCCTCCTGGTCACCTTCCCTTCCCAGAAGGCCCTGCCCTCTTTCCGAAAGAGTCGGGAGGGGTCTTGGAGGTCTTCTAGCCCAACCCCCTGCTCAAACAGGAGAGTTGTTGGACAACCCGCATTTCAGACAAGTGGCTGTCCGATCTCTTCTTAAAAGCCGCCAGTGATGAAGCACCCACAACCTCTGGTGGCAAGCTGTTCCACTGATTAATTGTTCTAACTGTCAGGAAATTTCTCCTTACTTCTAAGTTGCTTCTCTCCTTGATCAGTTTCCACCCATTGCTTCTTGTTCTACCCTCAGGTGCTTTGGAGAACAGCCCGACTCCCTCTTCTTTGTGGCAGCCCCTGAGATATTGGAAGACTGCTATCATGTCTCCCCTAGTCCTTCTTTTTATTAAACCAGACATACCGAGTTCCTGCAATCATTCTTCATATGTTTCAGCCTCCAGTCCCCTAATTACCTTTGTTGCTCTTCTCTGCACTCTTTCTAGAGTCTCAACATCCTTTTTTACATCGTGGCGACCAAAACTGGATGCAATATTCCAAGTGTGGCCTTACCACAAGGCATTATGGCACAAGGCATACAAGGTCTGGATGGGGAGAAACAGGCTCAAGCTTAATCCCTCCAAGACGGAGTGGCTGTGGATGCCGGCATCCCGATTCAGTCAACTGCAGCCGCGGTTGACTGTTGGAGGCGAATTATTGGCCCCAAAGGACAGGGTGCGCAACTTAGGTGTCCTCCTGGATGATCGGCTGTCGTTTGAAGATCATTTGACGGCCGTCTCCAGGAGGGCCTTCCACCAGGTTCGCCTGGTTCGGCAGTTGCGCCCCTTCCTTGATCGGGATGCCTTGTGCACAGTCACTCACGCACTCGTTACCTCTCGCTTGGATTATTGTAATGCTCTCTACATGGGGCTCCCCTTGAAGTGCACTCGGAGGCTTCAGTTAGTCCAGAATGCAGCTGCGCGGGTGATAGAGGGAGCTTCGCGTAGCTCCCACGTAACACCGCTCCTGCGCAGACTGCACTGGCTACCTGTGGCCTTCCGAGTGCACTTTAAGGTGTTGGTTACCACCTTTAAAGCGCTCCATGGCTTAGGACCCGGGTACTTACGGGACCGCCTGCTGTTACCTTTTGCC